>NC_046167.1:8384966-8500959 GCF_011064425.1 Rattus rattus | reverse complement strand
TAGAGTCACGCACGTCATCTTCCTTCGGCCTCTTCTTCAGAAACCGAGTTCTTGCCCAGACTATTTCACGTAAGCTGTCGCCCGTACTATTGGCTTCAGATCGCGAGTCGCCGTTCTCACTTTCGTCAGCTCATTTAACTTCGAGGAAGAAGGTCATCGATTTGTTGCCGATTCGCCACCGTTACTTCAGTTTGAAGCTCAGATTAAGCTCGGCGAATACCCGTTATTGCTCATTATCATCGCAATCCTTCCACCTGTGGCTTCACCGATTGCTCACAGATCAGCACCATCTTCGAATGCTAGGAGGGCAGCCCTCCCGATTTGCGATCGCTCGCTTCCAGCAATGTCAGCCGTTCGTTACATATCAGCCTTCCCATGCTTAGGTGCCTGATCGGTGACTTTACGAGCGCGTCAGAATGTCAAACGCCAGCATCTACCCATCATGCACTTCACTTTCGAGCTATAGCGATCAGATGGATTATATATTGAATCATCTCGCCCCGACGAAGCTCACCCGATCACAATGACGATCGCTTCGACATATTTTCGCTTCAGCCTGCAAGATTTTGTCAGAGTATTTCATCAACACTACAATGAAATTTCGTCTTGTGCTCCTTCGTTCGCGTACTAGTACAAGAGCACAGGTCAAAGTTAGCGATTTGGTAAGTCGTCTGCTCACCTCTTTAATGTTTCGACATTGTCATGTTTAGGTCTCTGGCTTAGCTCCGATGTGCCCTCGTACCAAACTCAATTCGGTGCCGGGTCCTTTGATCGTACACTCATCAACTCTGTTACCTGGGACAGACTCTCGTACCTTCGGGTTGTTGCCTTGTCTATCTTGTTGATCGTTAAATCAAACGCTTGTTGACTTGTATGCCCTTTCGTTCACTGGTTGATTGTTCACTGACATTTCGCCTCTGCCTGGAGACGAAGCCTGCTTGTTTCAGTTCCTCTGAGTAGGCGTGCCGCCCGCCACAATGCATGCTCTCTCCCTGCCTTCTTTGGAGGCAACAGAGCTGCCTTCCAAAGACTGCTTTCATTGGTGTCATTATAAGCCTGGGTGATGCTGCGCCTTCCACAACCAATGCTCACCTGTTTCGCTCGACAGAGTTGTCACGGAGTATACTTTCACTACGGCATGACTGTGTCCCTTGTCGTCAGCCTACTTTGTCCGTCAAATTCTCTCTCACAGAGAAACCGACGAGAATATGTGTCACATGCTACTCACAGTTTCGTGAGAATATTACCAGCTGCCTTTTCGACATTTTACTCAATATTTTCAACGTTATTCTCTCACCGTCTGCCTCTGGCCTCATCCCCTCTTCGGGCGGGCAGCTCACCCCCCGCCATCACACTGTAGCGGGGTCCACCTGGTAGACTGCGTTTCTCCTCCCATTCATACGAAGCCGGAGTTACACCCGTCCACGCAGGCCTGCCGGTGGTCCTCGGTTTCTGGCCGGTTGCGCCGCTGCCTTTATGGGGTTGCAGTCGATCTCTTCCATCTGCCTCTACCTCCAGACCTACCACTAATGGCCTGCCGCTGCTCTCTGTTCGTTCATGCTTGCCGAGCCTCTCCAGACGGACTTACGAGCCTCGTCATCAGTACTTACTATCACGCCGTCTAAGCCTGGAGGCCGAAGAAGGGACGCAGGGGCGTTGGCGAATGGCCATTTTCTTCAGCGCTGCCCAACCTCACCATTCACAATGGAGTATTACTGTTAGTCAAAAATACACTTCAAATTCATAGGCAAATGGACGGGAATCCAAAAGTCATAATCTCTGGCGAGGTGGGCTCAATAGAAAATACGTTGGTATGTAATCACGATATGAATAGTTAACACAAGTCGGATCACTAAGATACCACAAAATCACATGAAACTCGCCAGCGACACCAGCAGTGAATATTTCATTCTTTCAAAGGAAAGAACAAAAATGTTCACTGCAACAGGCGTTGCGCAAATCTGCCACAGAAGACTGGTGTATATCAAGGGAGCGAGACACTGGTAAGAGTTTCGGCGGTCGCAAGAAGTCACGGTGAAAGAGCGGCCCATGAATAAGAGCGGAAGTTCAGCGCTCTGAATCAGCAGGATGGAAAGGAGCCAGAAGCAGTGCATCTGGCTGTTGCAGGGCTGAGGCACGCGCGATATTGCGCGTGAGAAATGCTTAAGTCGTTTAAATGCCATCACCGTAAAAGACTACCAATTCCCGTTATCTGACAGAGGGTTAACATTCAAAATAGCGTAAAGAATCCTCACACAAAATTAAATCAAATGGAATATAAAAGCTAATCAGAATTGGTCAACAGAGTAGTTCAACATCATAAAGCTAAAGAAATAAATGTGTCTCATCATCAGGAACAGATGCCGAGAGTCCATACTACCTCATTCGTAATGAAGCTAAGATTCAATTTCACGTGGACAAGATGCAAGACTTCTGCAGCAAGGGAATATTCTCGCCATTGTGCTGGGAAAAGAGTGCAATTGTACAAGGAGCCTGGAAATTAATTCTGGTGGTTTCAGAAACGGAATACTACCAAGAGTCAGCTATACCCCGGGTATATACGAAAACATGTTCAATTGTTACAAGACAGCCAGCCCACTGCGGTCACAGACCTCATTAACAGCCAGAATCAAAATACCAGATGTCTCTATCAAAAGAATGGACAAACAAATGCGGTTTCATTTACACGGAATAATCGCGCTGGTCAAAAACAGCGAGTCAAAAAGTTTTCAGGCAAATAGAGCGAATCCAGAAAATAAGAGTAGTCTCCAAAAGAGCGTGTAAGTGGCTACCGTCGATAAATACGTTACTCAATGATAAATATCATTTGTTACGTGCTACAGATACCATGTTACGGGGTTCACAACAGCAATTCCAACACGCGAGGCTCCGCGTGATGCTGAATTACCGCAGCTGGCAGTCAGGCTCGTCACGAAGGTGATGGAATTGCAACAGAGGGGGCATCAGCGGTGGGAGAAAGGAGAGACAGGAAGAATCGAAATTGCGGGTAATCATCTCCCCGAGTCTGCCCTTATTAGCATGATACCACAGATTTCTCAGCGAGCAGTTATTTAGTTTTCATTACTTTCCAGAGACTTCCAGCCGGGTTAACGCAGGAAATTTCAACCGCATCAGCAGCTCGGGACATAAGCTTCGACACGTAAACAAACAGATTAAAGGAAAGTATCATTCTTATACCGCCTCGGCTTACGGTCATTTGCCGTTCACGCTTCAAAGTTGCTTGCATTTTACCCAGATGTGCCTGCAAAATAAGTATTTCCAGAATAAAAGTGTGCGCAGAGCCTTTTTATTAAAGTTGTTCAGAGTCTACAAATTCAGAAAGCAAGTTACTTCTGCTGTCGCAACAGATGTCAGAATGAGATTGGTTGTTAAAGGAATCTCTCGAGGGAACAGTTATTAGAGCTGAAATGTCTAAGTCTATATGCAAATACTATATTGCATGTGCGACATGATATACTTATATTCGATATAAAAGCGACATACTGGTATTCTCATGCATAAATACTGTTGTTCTCAGAAGCTGGGACAGAAAGCCTTGATAAATATCAAATGAGAGTGATGAGAATAAAACAAATGTAATATAAATGTAAGAAAATACAATAAATTTATTTAGAAACTCTGCACATGATTGCTTCAGCTGGGGAGTTTCGTCTAGATTCGGCTACGGTGAAGGAAGACATGAACTTTGAAAGCGTTTCTCTTCTGACACACACACACACACACACACACACACCACAACACACACACACAAAAACAGCTACGTGGAGTCACATAAACATGTGCACATATTGGGTCACATACACACAGACAGGTACACACAGAGCACACACACACACATACACACAGCACACACACACACACACAAAGTTAATTAGCAAAAAGAAATTAAGCCTTTCGAATACACCAAACACCCTTAAAAGTTAACACCAGCAGGCTTAAATCTGTGTTAGTTCGCGCCTTCGCAGTCGTCTTCGCAGTCCACTTTCCTGAGGTGTATTGGCCACGTTGTTTCAGCGTACCGTACGAAATCCTTTCTCAAAGTCGTTCACGTAAAAAAAAAAAAAGGCAAAGTGTGTCCTCAATCCCTGAGACAAGAGCTGAAAAGGCCTCTACCAGATCAGAGGAAACAATACTGTTGAGAATCTGAACAAGTCTAAATATAAAGTTCGTTGTTCCCGCTCACTAAAGTTTTCCTCTCTCTTCCTCTCTCTCTTCATTCATTCATCTATTTCATTCATTCTTCTTTCTTCTGCGTTTTTCCATGCCAGAGCGTCAGCAAACAAGCTTTCCGTACGAGACAAGGAAGCATAACGCCTGGTCAATATAGACAAGGATTGTCATATTACAAGAAAGAAATTAGTAGTCTCGTTTAGCAAAATTTCTGCAGATAAAGCATGAGGGTGAAACACAATGAAATTTCAACCAAACCTCATAGTAAAGGGGGTGGGGAGAGCATATAATGAATGCGGTCAAGAAATCACATGTGTACGGAGAGCGGTTGGTAAGCCGAGAAATATCAATTTTTCCAGTGTCTCTGAAAGTTTCAAATTACGTTACATGTGTTTTGGCGACCATTCAGTACGAGGTTCGATGCCTTCTGGCTGTTATCAGTTAAAGGCAAATTAACAGCAGGAAAACAGTATTCGGGCATTTAAAATAAAGGATCAGCAGAGCTGGAAGATGCAATACATATATTACCCACAACAATAATATTCTTCGGAATTTCCAGTCACCACAAGATGCACTATACTCGCTATGATGGCGTTAGCAAATGAAAGAAGGAAAATGTCAAGCTGCCGAGAACAGGAGAAAGCGACGAGTTAATGGGAATGTCAGCATACAGAAATTATAAATAGTAAAAGAGTTTTATAGAAAGAATTAAGAAGCAGCATATTGAGTTGGAGGCAAGAAGCTAAGCGTGTATAGCTGCGTATGTATTAAAGACTGAAATAAGCTTCAAAAGGAATTGTT
The DNA here is from genome assembly GCF_011064425.1 of Rattus rattus. NCBI lineage: Eukaryota > Metazoa > Chordata > Mammalia > Rodentia > Muridae > Rattus > Rattus rattus. Next base: position 8,495,967 of record NC_046167.1, on the reverse strand, counting down.
AAGTATAATCATGGTGGTCACAGTGTCAAAGCATTCATAATAAAATTAAGATGGAATGAATAAAGAAAGGTGGCGCTGGTCGCTGCCGCTGAGAGCCTGCAGTAGAATTTCACGAAAACTTCGAGCCCCATCAGCAAGACTAATTGAACAGCCGCAAGTACTTCGTCAGGAATGAGAACAGAGGCATCCAGAACAGGCAAGCACCCTGCGTGCTTCAATGAAAGTCTCACGATCTCGCCCGCCTTCAAGCAGTAGTCCCGTGGAGCAGACACATCGCTTCTCGTCAGGTACTCGAGCCGCGCAGCGCAGGCCATATCATCACCACGCTCATTCTCGCTCATCTCTCGGCCCAAGAGGCGCAGTTCGGGGTAAGGCCCCTGCCCTCGCGCAGGGCCTGCGCAGGAGCCTGCTCGACATCGCCGAAATTCCGAAGGAACAAGATCAGAGCAAACAGCCGCACTCAACCCGGGGAAGCGAGAGCAACCTTTCGCAGGCAGACACGCTTCGCAAACCAGAAGGTTATCGCCTTCACGGCTGCCGACTCAGGTGAAACACGAGTCATCGAACTCCCCGGCGCAGAGGCCTCGGCAGCAGATCTTTCCGGGTGCCGCCTGAAGCCTCGCCGCGTTGGCCTCACGGCCCGAGCCCGCATCAGGTAAAGACCGTCTTCGCCGCAAGTATTCGTTCGGTGAATCAGAAGGTTGCGCTCACAGAAATAAAAGCTGAAGACAGAGGAATGTTATGTTAGCACTACTTCGTTCCTCAATAGCCAAGAAGAAAGAAATAGTAAAATGAGGCTCACAGTACCTCTAGACACAGGTTTATAGAGCTAGCCCAGTCACTGTCAGAAATAAAGTAACAAAAGTAACACTCAGAGATTGATGAGCAGAGTGTTTAGGAACTCAAGCACAGAAACCAAGACTACATGAGACAATGAACTGGTTTCCTACCGCAGCTGATGGAATATTAAACACACAGAAAAGCAAAGAGCTCCAGTTACGTATCATATTTGATCATGAGCGAGACTAAGAAAGACGAAGAATCTCCTTGAGAAATACAGAAAACATAATAAACAAGTAGAAGCCTACAGAGAATTCAGGGCCCTCGAAAGAATTTCCAGGAAAACATCAAATAAGTTGAAGGAATAAAAATGGGAAATAGAGCAATCAAGAAAGAACACATGGAAATAAATTCCTGATATAGAAAACTAAAAGAAAGAGACAAGTGAAGCTGTAGATGTTGCCAATACAAGAGAGGAAGAGACCAGAGCAGAAGATTTACAGAACATGACTAACCGTCAAAGACATGTGTTTTAAAGGTCTAAAAAATATGCTGTGAAATTCAGACTCAATGAGAAGACAAACCAAGGATGGCCAGGCATAGAAGTTATATGAAGACTTCAGCTCAAAGCATCAGTAAAATGTCTTCAAAAATACAGAAGAAATCTCAAATTCCAAAAAAAAGAGTTAAATTATAGGAATACAGTTGAAGCTGACAGAACTCAAGAAGAGATGGGATTCAGAAAGAAACATTTCCTATCACATAATAAAGTCGTGCCTGATAAACGCTCAAAATAAAGAAAGAATAGCTGTGCAGCAAGGGAAAAAGGGCAACATATAAAGCGTTGTTATTCCGTCACGAAAGCGTTGTGGAGATCCTGACTGATGTCATCATACAGATTCTCAAGAGTACACAATGACAGCCTGAGGCTGAATATTCCCGCAAAATTCTCACTGGGTTACAGATGGAAGAAAACTAAGAGTTGGTTCACGAGCCAAAATAGCCTACACAATACCTTCTACAGTTCAGCATTACAGCGATAATAAATGTAAAGCTCATAGTGAAAGGCAAGTTATGCTCTTAAGAAGAGGCAGAAATTACTGTTCCTGGCACAAAGAGAAGAAAAGTTAATAAAATGAAGGTAAATTTTCATTCAAATATGAATAGTAACAGAGCACATCACGCCTCAATATCTTCAACACACGGCTCACCTCAATAAAACATAGACATCAGTTCGACATGCCAACCAGACCCTGCATTGTTGCCTACAGAAACATACTCAGAAAGATAAAGAGTACTGAAAGGAGAGGCAGAACAATTTTCAAGCAAATGAAGAAGGAAGCGAGCAGTTACTAATATCAAATGTAACAATTTCAATTAAAAGTCATCAAAAAGATAAGTGAGCGTATACCTTCATACTATCAAAGTGAAATCACATTTAGTCTCTCGCCCTAAACATATGCCTCAAATGGGGCGGGGCATTTCACATGCAAAGAAACCTTACGCTAAGTTTCAAATACACATTGTACCACAATATCAGTGGAGATTTCCACTTCACTCATCAATGACAGATCAAGGGAAACAGAAATAAACAGACGAGACAGACAAGAAGTCATGTCAAATGGATTTAACGATATTTATGTAGAACGCTCTACCCTAAAGCAAAGGATATGCCTTCTTCTCAGCTCACGGTACTTCAAAATTTAATCATATAAATTGTCAAAATGCCTCAATAGACAGAAAGTTATACAGAAATACCCAGCGCGCGTTATCGAATAACACGCCTGCCGGTCTTCAATAACAATAAGGGAATGCTCAGTACGGAAAGTCTGAATAATGCTTCACTAATGATAACTCGGTCAAGGAAGAAATAAAGAAAGAAATTGTACTAGAATTTATGAAAAATGAAGGCATAATATACTCAAATTAAGGGACACAATGAAAGCTGTGCTAAGAGGAAAACTTATAGCGCTGAGTGCCTGCAGAAAGAAATAGAAAGAAAGCATAGCAACAAGAAAAGCTTCGGGACAGCACATTCCAAAAGTTTGAACAAAAAGAAAGCAAATACACCTGTGAGAGTAGAAGGCAGTGACAAATCAGAGTTGAACAATTGGCAGAACAGTGACTATAGAAAGAATAACAGAATTCAAAGTTGTTCTCTGGAGAAAAATCAACAAGGATGTTCCTCACAGACTAACGAGAGACACAGAGTGCAAACTAAATAATAAAATTCAGAAATGAAAGGAGTATAACTACAGATTGCAGGAAATTAAAAACACGATCTACTATGTGCCTATATTCACAAAATCAAAATCTGCTAGGAAATGACAATTTCAGACAGATACCAGGTGCATCAAGTGCTAAACTCAGAAACAGATAAACCAGTTAAACAAACTCCATAACTCCTATGTGAGGAAGAAGCTCATTAAAGGGTCTCCTGCTAGCTCAAAAAGAGCCCAGGTCCAGACGGGCTTAGCGCAGTAACTTTCTATCAGACTCAGGAGACCTCATACCAAGAAGCTGGTCCAAACTATTCCACAAAATTTCGAAACAGATGGAGCACTGCGACCCTTTCTATGAAGCCACAACAGCTTAAGGCCTGGTATCATTAATAGTACCAACAGAAAGAGAATTGCATCAGCTCTCTCATGAATACGACGTTAAAATATCAACAAAATTAAGGTTGAAGAAAATATCAAAATAACATCTACATGACAAGTAGGTTCATCTCTACGGCAAGTGATTTGCTACGGAAATTCATCAACGCGATCCATTATATAAACAAATGAAAGTTAGCTCAAAATTGGTTACGATCGTCTTCATTAGATGCTTATAGTTATTTTATTGTACCAACACTTCATGACAAAGTCTCGAAAGAATAGAATATAAGGCCCATATCAAATATATGTTACAGGCAACGCCGTTATTAAATCAAATGGAAGAAGAAGCCCTGAGCATCCTACTAAAAATGGGGGGACTAGACAAGGCCGTGCTCACTCTCCCCTGGGCTTGCTCAATATAAAGCTCCTGAAATAGCAACAGATAACAAAGGAGATCAAGGAGGACAGATCGAAAAAGAAATAAGTCAAAAATATCATTTCGCGATGATGATAGCATTTGGCGATGCCAAAGCTCCAATTGCATAGTCTACTAAAGCCGATAAACAATCTCAGCAAAGGGCCAAGACAAAATTAACCAAATAAATGGGGCAGCCTTCCTCTGCTCAATGTGCAGTCACAGAAATTAGAAAACACAATCATACAGAATTCAAATAATAAAATAATGGCGTGACTCACAGCAAAACATCTGCACAACAAGCATCTCACACACGAAGAAAGAAATGAAGAACACTGTAGCTGCGGAAAGATCTTCAAGGTGATAATACAGAAAAATGGCCATTTGTTATTCACATCATCAAATCATCAAAATAATAACTGCTCTCAAACAATTAGACAGAACAATTTGCAAATTATTCAACAGTTCCAGGAGAGCTAAAATCAACTCTCAACAATAAAGTGATTGTAAAGAACATCCTAAATTTCTAAAGGTACAGTATACAAAGTATAGCAAATTGTATGCATTGGCTTATGTTTAAGACAATGGGATTCATGTACTGCAAAGTGACAGTTAGACGAAGATGTGTTCAGAATTCTTTTCTTCTGCAGGCTGAACTTCCTGTTCACATTAAGATTATCCTTTTCCAGTCAACTTTGGTTGCTGCTCATCTCCCATGGCCGAGTTCTCAACCCATACCCTGGGCCCAGTCTGAACTGTCAGTGAACCACACACACACACCTTCCTCGCCTTCACGAGTCAATTACAGAAGACTGACCAGCAAATCAAATCCTGCAATCTCAATCCCCTGACTCTCATCCAGAACAAATCATGTTATGCATGTGTCATCCTGAAATGATCAGCAGGTTCACTGTTCAGAAAAATCAGCCTCACCCTGTTCTGCCGACTTGATTTGATGTTGTTCTTTTCACTTTCATTTCACAAGTCCATCTGGCCACGTGCAACCCACATGATCAGGACAAAGAAAGAGCTTCTAGGATGCAAAATCTTGAATGGGGGAGCGGAAACTGTCATGTTTTTGCTACAATGCAATAATGCGGAATGTGGACTTCCTGTGGCAGTTGAAGGGATTGAATTTGGCCATAATTTTGAATGAACGTATACTATGAGTCTAATGAATTTGTGGTCCCTAATCTGGTGGGAGTTCAAATCCCTGAAGCATGAAATGGTATTATGTATAGGAAGAGTGCTATGTGGATCTAATTTTATTAAGCATCTCAAAGAGAGATCACCCTGGTCTATTCAGGCAGAACTAACCCTGTGTCCTTAGAAAGAAGAGGAACTTTACCCACAGAGAAGAGAGAAGGAAATACGGTCAAGGACAGACAGCACGCGATGTAGCATCAAGTCAATAATATTGAAGTCAACAGGAGCCAGAAGAGACAAGGCATACAGTTTTTCCAGACCCCGTGGAAGAATTGTGAACCTGCTGGATGTCTTGGTTTGGGGCCATTAGTGCTGATCATGGAATTCTGACCTCTGAACTTGGGGGCAATAGATTCTCAAATTTAGCTGTTACAGAGTGTTGAGACAGTAAAAAAGAACATATAGTTATACATTTCAAGTTTTTTTGCTTCATTGATCTGAGCTGAGACCCTTTTTGGATCCATGAACCTGAGGCCCAGAGCTCTTATCAGGGACTTCAGATTCATTGAAAAGACACATTTCCTATTTTTGCCACAATAGCCAAGGCCTCCCCAGGGAAGTGCCGTCATATGAAGAAGAATATGTGAGAAAGTGGGCCAGGGAACTCACCAGAGGGGCAAGAAAAACAGTGTTTTAGGTGGAAAGAAGAGAGCACAGTGATTATGAAATTGATATAATAGCCAGATAGACAATTATCTCAATATTTTCAGATTTAAGGCCATTATGAGTGGATAATTTATGCAGTGCAAAATTAGATGAAAAGCTAATTTTTACAAATTTTATATTTGATGCTTTGTGGTATTGCCTTGAGTACAAGATCATAGTTAATTGGGATCAGATGGACATAAAATACATGTCCTTTCCTCACTTTAGCTATATATGACTATCTTCTGTCTACCTCCCACCATTATCTATCCAACATTTATAGACACTACAGTTTTGTTTCGTTTGTTTGTTATATTGGGATCAAATGTAAAACCTCATAAAATTTAGCACATACTCCATAACTAAGCTACACGCCTGGATTTATTTCTGTGTTTTCTTACATATTACTTGTTAGAATAAACCTTGAACAAGCTGCCGAATCCTGATGAGGGCTATATGTTGAAACTCCACCCCCTTCTCTGTGTATGGTGTCATGAAGCTCATTTACTCACTATCACCTGCATCCTGATAGCCAGGACAAGGCAATTTCTGAAGATAAAATAGTTTTGCCTAGACAAGCAATTCCAGGAGGATAAACTATAGGCTTGCATGTAGCTCTATAAATTGCACTTAACTTCCCATTCCCCAGCCTCCCATACATCTGAAATATCCCTTTTCCTTTGGCAAACATCCTTTTTGCTGTGTTCACCCCTGGCTCTTAGAAATGAACACCCTAGCTGTTGAGATCAGACTGGTTGCTTTCTGACTTCTGTCTCTTTAAGTTGCCCCAGGAAAACAGCATGAGTTACTATGGTGCTGTCATTATGAACGTTTATCTCACTTGGGAAGAAATCATCGAAAGTTCAGGGATTGGGGAGATTACTGTTGCTAAAATGCTTGATGGGCCAGCATAAGGTCCTGAGTTCAAATAATCAGTACCAAAGTTTGATTTGGTAGCCTGTCTTTGACCCCAGAATGTGGGGTACAGAGACAGGAAGATCACTAGAGCTTGTGAGCCAACCAGGCTAAGCCAAATTAAGGAACACTAGGTTAAACAAGAGATTTTGAAGAAGACACCCAAAGCCGACCTTTGGTTTCCACACATATGTATATACCCAGCATGCATAGGAATACATACATAAATCCATAACTCCATGCATACCCCACTCCAATAAGAGTGCTGATTACAGTCTTCACTGTGATAACAAGAATAACATTTTCTCATGTTTAGCACAATTTCCAATTTATACAACCAAATATACACATATTCAGATTTATGATGATCATACATGAGAACAATGAAATGCTATTTTTTAAGGGAAATATTTCTACAATCACAGCCATAAATAATGACATTTAAATTTTATTTATTTATTCCATACCACAAAGCTTCTGTCTTGGATGTTATATCACTTAACAAGAGCAAATCCTTCATTTCAAAGTTGGAGAGGCTCAGTGATGGTCAAACATGTTATGTATTCATTCCTGAAATGATGAGTGTTTGCTAACACTAAAAGACTGCCCTGGTTGAAGAGCAAGAAATCAATCGAGAAATGACATCAAGGAGGTCTGATCTCCACATGCCCAGGAGAGTAGTCATGAGTTGGCTGACACAGTTTTGCCACATCTCCGCCCAGCTGCTGGGCAGACGCTCGGGGTCTTCTGCTTAGAAAAGAGCTGGGATCACTGGCCTGTATTAGGAAACAAAGAACCTTCCATTTTGTTGGCTTCCCTCAGCAGTGTGGTAGCCCCTGTTGTTTTTTATCTCTTCTCAGTGTTGGCTTTCAGGCTGTGATGGGGACATTCTTGCATTTGGATTTTTTGACTTTATCCATATTCTTCAAACCAACTTCTTTTGCTGACCTTGGCTTGTTTTAATCTCATTCCCTTTAATTGCTGATTTTGATGGAACTCGCTGCTTTTTTGTAATTTCTTCTTATTTTTTTGTGGCATTGAGCTCCAAATTCTGCAATTGCAACTCAGCACAGAGGAGACGAGAAGGATCATAATTTTTCTGTTCTTTCTCATCAAATATTGTTCAATTATCTTTTCCCACATCATCAGCAATTACATAGGTTTTGCATAAACTCAAACCGCCACAGCAGGTCCTTTTCCTAAGTGCATTTCTGGCAAGTATAAATGCCACTGTCAGAGACAATTTAAGGTGCAGTCTAAAAAGACCTTGTTCAATAATCTTTCCAAACCTTGGATCTCTCAAAGGAAGAATTAGAGAAGTGTGGAATATATCTGCAAGAAGGAGAAAGGAAAAGGTAGGTGCCCACAATAAGAGGAGACAATAAATGTAATTGTTGCTATTTTCTGTCCTGAAGAGTGGAGTGAGGTGGGTGGTGGTGGTGATGCGTGTGTGTGGATGTGTGTGTGCGTGTGTGTAAAAGTGTGAGTGTGTGTGTGTGTCTGTGTGTGTTGGAAAAGGTGGGAAATGAGGTAGGGATGGAGGCTCCTTTAAAGGATTTATGTCAGCTCAGTGGAAAACATTTTTCAACCAAGGAGGATGTCAAACATGAGCTAATGATGCAACTTGATTTTTTTGTTCAGTGTTTATCAAATAAAGGAAGACAGATTCTTGCCTGGATGTTTAGCGCCTGATGAAACCAGCAGTGGGGCTTTCATTAGTGTTGTTTTGCTTGTATTTTCTCGATTGCACTTAATGAGACAGATAACAGTTTCATTAACAAGTTAGGTCAAGAGTACTTGCAAACTTGGAAAATAGTTCTGTAATCCCAACAAATTAGAGAAGGCTGGCCCAATGAGGTCTCATTTTCAATTTTTAGCGGAAAAGTAACCAGTGATCATCCCTCGAGATGCTACGTATTTAATCTTAAAAGATCATGTGCTTTTCACCCTCGCCCTCATTCCTCATTGCAGTGACTTACTGCCTGAAGCAATATAAGGGAAGAGAGGGTCCTTTGGGCCCACATGTCTATTCCACCTTGGGAGGGAAAGAGCAGCAGAGTTCATGGAAGTCCCTCCTGTCATTGTAGAGGCAGACAGGAAGTAGAGCGCTTGGGTTGGAAGCACATAAAGTGTACAAGGACATGTCCCGGGATGCCCTTCCTTCATCTTGACCTCACGTTCTAATGGTTTGTCACACTTTACAAAGTAACAACACTGTGTGATGACCATCTTGGTTACTTTCCTATTGCTGTGGGAAGCAATATCTGCATGGCAGCTTATAAAAGAAAGCATTTATTTGACGGAGGAATTGCTTCCAGTTTCAGAGGGTGAGTCTGCTATCGCCATGACAGCGAGCATGACAGCAGGCCTGGTGCTGGAGCAGTAGCTGAGAGCTTAACATCTGATCTACAAGCTGGAAGCAGTGAGACAGAGAGAGACTGGGCCCGACAAGGGTTTTTGAAACCTCAAAGCCCACCCCCCAGGGACATACCTCCTCCAGCAAGGCGACATCTCCTAATCCAGTGCATCTCAGCCTTCCTAATGCTACAACCCCTTAATACAGTCTCTCTCTTTTTTAAAAATTTTTTATTAGATATATTTCTTTATTTACATTTCAAATGTTATTCCCTTTCCTGGTTTCCTGTCCATAAACCCCAATCCCCTCCCCCTCCCCCATACAGGTGTTCTCCTCATCCACCCTCTTTATCCCCCCACCCCATATTCCCCTGCACTAGGGGTCCAACCTTGGCAGGACCAAGGGCTTCCCCTTCCACTTGTGCCCCAACAAGCCTATTCTCTGCTACATATGCAGTTGGAGCCCTGGGTCAGTCCATGTATAGTCTTTTGACTTAATACAGTTACTTATGTTGTGGTGACCTCCAACCACAAACTCGTTTTTGTTGCTACTTTATAATTTTGCTATTGTTATGAACTGTAATGTACATATCTATGTTTTCTTATAGTCTTTTTGGGGTTGTGACTCACAGGTTGGAAACTTTTTTCCTAGTCTTTCCCCAAATAATTTTACTATCTGAGAGTCATTCAAATATATTAGCTTATGGTGGCCATTCTTATTCAAGCCACCACAGTGACCAACCATTCAAACACAGGAGACTGCTGGGGCAATTTCGTACCCAAACTACAGCATCTGTCAGGAGTAAGTAAGACACAGAAACGCTTACCCTATGTGACCTGACAATGAGAGGATGCTTTTTAACTGAACTGAACTTTCAAAAGTTTATTCCTCCGTAGAGTTTGCACTTGTTTACTGAGAATGCTCCTAAAAGTCTTTCCAGCAGGGTTAGTGGTGTAGGTACAGTAATAGTCAAGGCAGAAAGAAACACTAGCCTTTCCCTCTCCACACCCTCCCTTATATTCTTTTGGGAACAATCACAAATTGTTTTTAAAAGCAGAGTTTTCTTTGAAAAGAGACCGGGTTTGAAATCCATAAGAGAGGAAATGCACTTCTTATTTTTTTCCAGGCAAATAACTTACCGTTCTAATGCTGCCTCAAAAGCACAGCCACAGTTCAAAGTCAATAACCGCTGCACACTTTCAAATGGCTCTCGCAGGCAGGTGGCATTTACTTGCTAAGCTGAATTCAAATAGTTTCATTTTTAGATCCATAGTTTTATAATGTCTCAAGCTTCATATTTTTGTGGATATTATGCAGAAAAGAAAAATGTCAACATAGTTAATTAAATCCATTTTGAGGGAAAATATTAAGTATTTCACCCAAGAGAGATTTTATTTGAATGAAACTGACTTGACAGGAAGACAAATCAATCATATAAGTGAGTGTGCATTTTAGTTTTCCTTTTATTTTTGAGATTATGATGTAATTGTGTCACTTCCTTCCTCCTTTTCCTTCCTCCAAACCCTTCCTTATACCTCTTCTGGCTCTCTTTCAGATTCATGTTCCTCTTTCCCATTAATGTGGTTATGTGTTCATGTGTGTGTGTGTGTGTGTGTGTGTGTGTGTGTGTGTGTGTGTGTGTGTGTGTGTGTGTGTGTGTGTGTGTGTGTGTGTGTGTGTGTGTGTGTGTTTCCTAAATGCAAGCTATTTTGTTGTATTATGCTACTCATATGCATGTTCTTAGGACTGACCATTTGGTATTGGATAAACAAGTGGTGTGCTCTATTCTTCTTAGGGAAAACTAGTTCTCCTGCTCCCAGCATTCTTTAGTTTCCTGTAGTTCTTGGTGTAGAATTGAGGCCTCATGGTCTTTCTCCTGTCCACATTAACATGTCTGTTGTTGTCTTTGTTCATCTCATGTTTAGGCTGTCATGTTAGTGGTGTGTGTGTGTGTGTGTATGTGTGTGTGTGTGTGTGTGTGTCTTCTTACATTCCTAGGGACACATGGCTTCATAGCAGACTTCCTGATCTGTGGCTTTAACCATGGAGCCCACTCCCAATTGATACATCTGCAAAGCAACTCTAACACTGAAGGTCCGGGGAATAGTCTAAGACTCTGCGTTCTCTCTAGAGCCTGCCTTAAGACAGGTTCACCACAAACTGAAAAGTCTCATGTGTTATAAAGTATATGAATTATACTTAGAACACTAGAATGGCTCCTTCATGTATGTTTGCATGTGTATATGCATGTATGTTATGTATGTATATATGTATGCATGTTTATAGGTATTTAACTTTTCAGTTATGCTTTTGCTACAGAGCCCAGACTGGTGGGACAAATGATGCCCTTGCCTCAGCCATCTGAGTGCTGGGATTACTGGTGTGAACTGTCACACCCAGCTTTGTAGTTTTATTCTGTATAATTCAACGGATTTGGTTGACTGTTTTATTTTTTATCCTAACTTGAAGCAAAATTTTGGGTTTCATAAGAAGCGAGTTATTCCTGGGCATGGCAGTAGAGCGTACGTCTTTGATCCTAGCACTCAGGAGGCAGAGGCGGATGAATCTTGGTGAGCTTGAGGCCAGCCTTGTCTACATAGTGAAGTCCAGGCCAGCAGCCAATGCTAGTGAGACCCAGCCTCAAAAAAAGAAAAAAGAAAAGAAAAATAAATAAGATTTTAAAAGGGGTGCAGGGGGCTTTCAGCTTTTCCACAATGCATTGGAAATTAAACAACAACGCCAACAACAACACCAAAAAGCAAAGACATTAGCTAGAGATGTTGGCTGGAAAAAGAGATTGAAACTTCTTAATGCTATTGTGAAGGAAAATCATTATCGAGCTGTGACTGACACACAGAGATTGCTTGTGTGTGTGTGTAATATGGATTTATCAACAATATGAAACCATTACCACACTCAATGAACTTAGCTATAACTTCCTGCTCTCCCCTCCTCTCCTCTCCCCTCCTCCTCTCCGTCCCCCTTCCTTCCTCTCATCTCCTCTCCCCTCCTTTACTCCTTCTTGCCTCTCTTTTCTCTTCTCTCTTTCCCTCATTCCCCCTTTCCTTTAGAACCCTTATCATCAACATTTTGAGCCAAATTCTAAGTATATATTGCATTTTTGTTAACTTTAGGCACAGTTCTAGAAGCAGGCCCCTAGGATTTCCTGAGTTGTAGAATCTTGGTGCTGTTATACTTAAAACAAAACAAAACAAAACGAAACGAAACAAAACAAAACAAAACAAAACGGGAATCTGCCTCTAGGTGGAGACATGCCCTTATGTCCGTCCTGAATCAGGGACAGCACAGGGACTCACCTAAGGGATCACTCCCAGGGAGAGAGTATTTCCCTTCCTTGAATTTCTGCCCTTAGTGCAGTTCCTACAAACTACTGTGAAAGGTGTAGCTATTCCTTCTTCCCTTCTGCACTTTTGTCTTTCCGAGATTGCTTTTTAAAACTCCTAGTTTAAGACTGGGATTCATTAGTCTTTTCCTGAAGTTCCCTCCACGCCACACAGACCTTATCACGTGACTGACTTCCTGACTTCCTGCTTATCCTCTAAATGTTTCCTCAGCAGTTGTGGCGATTCTACAACTTTCATGTCCCAGCCCAGTCCCCACTCCCCGCAAGCTTCTGTTTGTGTGTGGTCTTAAATTCTCTTACTCTGGCTACTAAGAACCCCAAAGAGTAGACTCTGATTACCCCTATGTTATATGATGGTTCTGCTGAGACTTCCCTAGAGTTTTGGTAACTTTTCTTTTCTGCCTTTTAAATCTTTAATTGGCAGAGAAAAGGAAGCGGGTTCCTGGACCTGCAGCTGGCCTCACCTTGACAAGCAAAGCATGTCCCCATCGGTCCCCTCACCTCCCAATAGTGGCTCTGTTCTCTGCTTTCTCGTAAGTGGGATCTCGGAGCATGAGTACTTCTGCATTTGTCAGTTGTCTTCCAGGCTTTTTCTGTGTAAACTGAATATTAATTAATAACATCCCATAGTATGTATTTTGTGCCACCTTTTTTTTTTATTTATTTATTTATTTATTTATTTATTTATTTATTTTTATTAACTTGAATATTTCATATATACATTTCGAAAGTGTTATTCCCTTCCGGTTTCGGCAAACATCCCTTCCTCCCCCCCTTCCTTTGGGGGTGTTCCTCCCCCCCTCCCCCCCATTGCTGCCCTCCCCGACAGTCTAGTTCACTGGGGTTCATTCTTAGCAGGACCCAGGGCTTACCCTTCCACTGGTGCTCTTACTAGGATATTCATTGCTACCTATGAGGTCAGAGTCCAGGGTCAGTCCATGTATAGTCTTTAGGTAGTGGCTTAGTCCCTGGAAGCTCTGGTGGCTTGGCATTGTTGTACATATAGGGTCTGAGCCCCTTCAAGCTCTTCCAGTTCTTTTCTCTGATTCCTTCAACGGGGTCCTATTCTCAGTTCAGAGGTTTGCTGCTGACATTCGCCTCTGTATTTGCTGTATTCTGGCTGTGTCTCTCAGGAGCGATCTACACTTCTGCACTTCTTTGCTTCATCCATCTTGTCTAATTGGGTGGCTGTATATATATGGGCCACATGTGGGGCAGGCTCTGAATGGATGTTCCTTCAGTCTCTGTTTTAATCTTTGCCTCTCTCTTCCCTGCCAAGAGTATTCTTGTTCCCCTTTTAAAGAAGGAGTGAAGCATTCACATTTTGATCATCCGTCTTGAGTTTCATTTGTTCTAGGGTAATTCAGGCATTTGGGCTAATAGCCACTTATCAATGAGTGCACACCATGTATGTCTTTCTGTGATTGGGTTAGCTCACTCAGGATGATATTTTCCAGTTCCAACCATTTGCCTACAAATTTCATAAACTCGTTGTTTTTGATAGCTGAGTAATATTCCATTGTGTAGATATACCACATTTTCTGTATCCATTCCTCTGTTGAAGGGCATCTGGGTTCTTTCCAGCTTCTGGCTATTATAAATAAGGCTGCGATGAACATAGTGGAGCACGTGTCTTTTTTATATGTTGGGGCATCTTTTGGGTATATGCCCAAGAGAGGGATAGCTGGATCCTCAGGCAGTTTAATGTCCAATTTTCTGAGGAAACTCCAGACTGATTTCCAGAATGGTTGTACCAGTCTGCAATCCCACCAACAATGGAGGAGTGTTCTCTTTCTCCACATCCTCGCCAGCATTTGCTGTCACCTGAGTTTTTGATCTTAGCCATTCTCACTGGTGTGAGGTGAAATCTCAGGGTTGTTTTTGATTTGCATTTCCTGATGACTAAAGATGTTGAACATTTCTTTAGGGTGTTTTCAGCCATTCGGCATTCCTCAGCTGTGAATTCTTTGTTTAGCTCTGAACCCCATTTTTTAATAGGGTTATTTGTCTCCCTGCGGTCTAACTTTTTGAGTTCTTTGTATATTTTGGATATAAGGCCTTATCTGTTGTAGGATTGGTAAAGATCTTTTCCCAATCTGTTGGTTGCCGCTTTTGTCCTAACCACAGTGTCCTTTTGCCTTTACAGAAGCTTTGCAGTTTTATGAGATCCCATTTGTCCATTCTTGATCTTAGAGCATAAGCCATTGGTGTTTTGTTCAGGAAATTTTTTCCAGTGCCCATGTGTTCCAGATGCTTCCCTAGTTTTTTTCTTCTATTAGTTTGAGTGTCTGGTTTGATGTGGAGGTCCTTGATCCACTTGGACTTAAGCTTTGTACAGGGTGATAAGCATGGATCGATCTGCATTCTTTCTACATGTTGACCTCCAGTTGAACCAGCACCATTTGCTGAAAATGCTATCTTTTTCCATTGGATGGATTTGGCCTTTGTCAAAAAATCAAGTGACCATAGGTGTGTGGATTCATTTCTGGGTCTTCAATTCTGCTCCATTGGTCTATCTGTCTGTCTCTGTACCAATACCATGCAGTTTTTTATCACTATTGCTCTGTAATACTGCTTGAGTTCAGGGATAGTGATTCCCCTGAAGTCCTTTTTTATTGTTGAGGATAGTTTTAGCTATCCTGGGTTTTTTGTTATTCCAGATGAATTTGCAAATTGTTCTGTCTAACTCTTTGAAGAATTGGATTGGTATTTTGATGGGGATTGCATTGAATCTGTAGATCGCTTTTGGTAAATGGCCATTTTTACTATATTAATCCTGCCAATCCATGAGCATGGGAGATCTTTCCACCTTCTGAGGTCTTCTTCAATTTCTTTCTTCAGTGTCTTGAAGTTCTTATTGTACAGATCTTTTACTTGCTTGGTTAAAGTCACACCGAGGTATTTTATATTATTTGGGTCTATTATGAAGGGTGTCGTTTCCCTAATTTCTTTCTCGGCTTGTTTCTCTTTTGTGTAGAGGAAGGCTACTGATTTATTTGAGTTAATTTTATACCCAGCCACTTTGCTGAAGTTGTTTATCAGCTTTAGTAGTTCTCTGGTGGAACTTTTGGCATCACTTAAATATACTATCATATCATCTGCAAATAGTGATATTTTGACTTCTTCTTTTCCCATCTGTATCCCCTTGATCTCCTTTTGTTGTCTGATTGCTCTGGCTAGAACTTCAAGAACTATATTGAATAAGTAGGGAGAGAGTGGGCAGCCATTGTCTAGTCCCTGATTTTAGTGGGATTGCTTCAAGTTTCTTCCATTTAGTTTAATGTTAGCAACTGGTTTGCTGTATATGGCTTTTACTATGTTTAGGTATGGGCCTTGTATTCCTATTCTTTCCAGGACTTTTATCATGAAGGGGTGTTGAATTTTGTCAAATGCTTTCTCAGCATCTAATGAAATGATCATGTGGTTTTGTTCTTTCAGTTTGTTTATATAATGGATCACTTGATGGTTTTCCGTATATTAAACCATCCCTGCATGCCTGGGATGAAGCCTACTTGATCATGGTGGATGATTGTTTTGATGTGCTCTTGGATTCGGTTTGCCAGAATTTTGTTGAGTATTTTTGCGTCAATGTTCATAAGGGAAATTGGTCTGAAGTTCTCTTTCTTTGTTGGGTCTTTGTGTGGTTTAGGTATAAGAGTAATTGTGGCTTCATAGAAGGAATTCGGTAGTGCTCCATCTGTTTCAATTTTGTGGAATAGTTTGGATAATATTGGTATGAGGTCTTCTATGAAGGTCTGATAGAATTCTGCACTAAACCTGTCTGGACCTGGGCTCTTTTTGGTTGGGAGACCTTTAATGACTGCTTCTATTTCCTTAGGAGTTATGGGGATGTTTAACTGGTTTATCTGTTCCTGATTTAACTTCGGTACCTGGTATCTGTCTAGGAAATTGTCCATTTCCTGTAGATTTTCAAGTTTTGTTGAATATAGGCTTTTATAGAAAGATCTGATGATTTTTTGAATTTCCTCTGAATCTGTAGTTATTTCTCCCTTTTCATTTCTGATTTTGTTAATTTGGACACACTCTCTGTGTCCTCTCGTTAGTCTGGCTAGGGGTTTATCTATCTTGTTGATTTTCTCAAAGAACCAACTTTTGGTTCTGTTGATTCTTTCTATGGTCCTTTTTGTTTCTACTTTGGTTGATTTCAGCTCTGAGTTTGATTATTTCCTGCCTTCTACTCCTCCTGGGTGTATTTGCTTCTTTTTGTTCTAGAGCTTTTAGGTGTGCTGTCAAGCTGCTGACATATGCTCTTTCCTGTTTCTTTTCTGCAGGCACTCAGCTATGAGTTTTCCTCTTAGCACAGCTTTCATTGTGTCCCATAAGTTTGGGTATGTTGTACCTTCATTTTCATTAAATTCTAAAAAGTTTTAATTTCTTTTCTTTATTTCTTCCTTGACCAGGTTATCATTGAGTAGAGCATTGTTCAGTTTCCAATGCATATGTGGGCATTCTTCCCTTATTGTTATTGAAGACCAGCTTTAGGGCCGTGGTGGTCCGATAGCACGATGGGATTATTTCTATCTTTCTGTATCTGTTGAGGCCTGTTTTTGACCAATTATATGGTCAATTTTGGAGAAAGTACCATGAGGAGCTGAGAAGAAGGTATATCCTTTTTGCTTTAGGGTAGAACGTTCTATAAATATCCGTTAAGTCCATTTGGCTCATGACTTCTCTTAGTCTGTCTACGTCTCTGTTTAATTTCTGTTTCCATGATCTGTCCATTGATGAGAGTGGTGTGTTGAAATCTCCCACTATTATTGTGTGAGGTGCAATGTGTGTTTTGAGCTTTAGTAAGGTTTCTTTTACGTATGTAGGTGCCCTTGTATTTGGGGCATAGATATTTAGGATTGAGAGTTCATCTTGGTGGATTTTTCCTTTGATGAATATGAAGTGTCCTTCCTTATCTTTTTTGATGAATTTTAGTTGAAAATTGATTTTATTTGATATTAGAATGGCTACTCCAGCTTGCTTCTTCAGACCATTTGCTTGGAAAGTTGTTTTCCAGCCTTTCACTCTAAGGTAGTGTCTGTCTTTGTCTCTGAGGTGTGTTTCCTGTAGGCAGCAGAATGCAGGGTCCTGCTATGTATCCAGTTTGTTAATCTATGTCTTTTTATTGGGGGAGTTGAGGCCATTGATGTTGAGAGATATTAAGGAATAGTGATTATTGCTTCCTGTTATATTCATATTTGGATGTGAGGTTGTGTTTGTGTGTTTTTCTTCTTTTGTTTTGTTGCCAAGACGATTAGTTTCTTGCCTCTTCTTGGGTATAGCTTGCCTCCTTATGTTGGGTTTTACCATTTATTATCCTTTGTAGTGCTGGATTTGTAGAAAGATATTGTGTAAATTTGGTTTTGTCATGGAATATCTTGGTTTCTCCATCTATGTTAATTGAGAGTTTTGCAGGATACAGTAGCCTGGGCTGGCATTTGTGTTCTCTTAGGTTCTGTATGACATCAGTCCAGGATCTTCTGGCTTCATAGTTTCTGGCGAGAAGTCTGGTGTGATTCTGATAGGTCTTCCTTTATATGTTACTTGACCTTTTTCCCTTACTGCTTTTAATATTCTTTCTTTATTTTGTGCGTTTAGTGTTTTGACTATTATGTGACGGGAGGTGTTTCTTTTCTGGTCCAATCTATTTGGAGTTCTGTAGGCTTCTTGTATGCCTATGGGTATCTCTTTTTTTAGGTTAGGGAAGTTTTTTCTATGATTTTGTTGAAGATATTTACTGGTCCTTTGAGCTGGGAGTCTTCACCTCTTCTATACCTATTATCCTTAGGTTTGATCTTCTCATTGAGTCCTGATTTCCTGTATGTTTTGGACCAGTAGCTTTTTCCGCTTTTACATTATCTTTGACAGTTGAGTCAATGATTTTATGGAATCTTCTGCTCCTGAGATTCTCTTCCATCTCTTGTATTCTGTTGGTGAAGCTTTGTATCTACAGCTCCTTGTCTCTTCTTTTGGTTTTCTATATCCAGGGTTATTTCCATGTGTTCTTTTCTTGATTGCTTCTATTTCCATTTTTAATTCCTTCAACTGTTTGATTGTGTTTTCCTGGAATTCTTTCAGGGATTTTTATGATTCCTCTCTGTAGGCTTCTACTTGTTTATTAATGTTTTCCTGTGTTTCTCTAAGGGAGTTCTTCACGCCTTTCTTGAAGTCCTCCAGCATCATGATCAAATATGATTTTGAAACTAGATCTTGCTTTTCTGGTGTGTTTGGATATTCCATGTTTGTTTTGGTGGGAGAATTGGGTTCATGATGTCATGTAGTCTTGGTTTCTGTTGCTTGGGTTCCTGCGCTTGCCTTCTCGCCATCAGATTATCTCTAGTGTTACTTTGTTCTGCTATTTCTGACAGTGGCTAGACTGTCCTATAAGCCTGTGTGTCAGGAGTGCTGTAGACCTGTTTTACTGTTTTCTTTCTGCCAGTATTGGGGACAGAGTGTTCTGCTTTCGTAGGTGTGTAGTTTTTCCCTCTACAGGTCTTCAGCTGTTCCTGTGGGCCTGTGTCTTGAGTTCACCAGGCAGGTCACTTGCAGCAGAAAAAGTTGGTCTTACCTGTGGTCCTGAGGCTCAAGTTCGCCAGTGGGGTGCTGCCCACGGGCTCTCCGAGGTGGCAGCACCCAGGAAGATCTGCGCGCCCCTTCCGGGAGCCTCCAGGCACCAGGGTTCCAGATGGCCTCCGTGTTTTCCTCTGAATCAGCAATGTGTAGAGAGCAGTCTCTTCTGGTTTCGCAGGCGTGTCTGCCTCTCTGAAGGTTTAGCTCTCCTTCCCACGGGATTTGGGTGCAGAGAACTGTTTATCCGGTCTGTTTCCTTCAGGTTCCGGCGGTGTCTCAGGCAGGGCTCCTGCCTCACCTGGGCCCTCTCCCACGGGAGCCCAGAGGCCTTATACAGTTTCCTCTTGGGCCAGGAATGTGGGCAGGGGTGGGCAGTGTTGGTGGTTTCTTCTGCTCTGCAGCCTCAGGAGTGCCCACCTGACCAGGCGGTAAGGTATCTCTCCCACGGGTTCTGGGAGCAGAGAGCTGCTGCGGGCCGGGATCCGCGGGTGTGGGACTTCCGGTAAACACAGGACGTGCCTGGTCCTAGAGGGATTCTGCCTCTGTTGTCCCGATTCCACCCGGCAAGTCACTTGCAGCTGATAAGTTAGTCTTACCTTTGGTCCCGAGGCTCAAGTTCGCTCGCGGGGTTCTGCCCACGGGCTCTCCGCGGTGGCAGCGACCAGGAAGCGCCACCTTTCTTTATTCATTCCATCTTGAACATTATGGTTGCTTTGACACTGTGACCACCATGATTTATGCTGCACCCAACAGTTCCTTTTTGAGAGCTTGATTTCAGTTCTTTTAAATACATACACAGCTATACACAGCAAAGGAATTTCTGCCTCCAATAGTATGTCTATTTCTTAGGTGTTTCTTTCTATAAAACTCTTTACTGTTTATAGTTTCTGTATACACTGACATTCCCATTAACTCAGTCCTTTCTCCATATTCTCAGCAGCAGTGATTTTTTTTCCTTCTTTTTTCATTTTGCTAACACCCATCATAGCAGGTATAAGGTGCCATCTTGCTGTAGATTTGACTGGAGTTCCCGAATGTTGGTGTTGTGGATGTCATGGACCTGCAGGACATGTGCGTGTGCATGTGTTTGTCTGCTCAGATCCCTTGCCTATTTTAAAATGCAGATTACTTGTTTCCTGCTGTTAGTTTGCCTGTGTCTTCGGACCAGTAGAGGGCATCAGACCTCATTACAGATGGTTATGAGCCACCATGTGGCAGCTGGGATTTGAACTCAGGACCTCTGGAAGAGCAGTTGGTGCTCTCAACCACCAAGCCATCTCTCCAGCCCTTACATGTGGATTTCTTCTTGACCACATTCAAGATTCTGTCTCTCCCACCTTTACTATGAGGGTTTGGTTTTGAAAATTTCATTGTGTTTTCTCCATATATATACGTGCTATCTGCAGAGGGAATTTTTACTTCTCCCTTTCTGATGAGGATTTCACCTGCCTCTTGTTTAATTTCTTTCTGTAGCTCTGACTTGATCCTACAGTACTATATTGAATAGACGTTGTAAAGCTCCTTGTCTCATTACAGGCTTGACACTCAGAAGGCCCAGCTCTGATCCCTGGCATGGAAAAAAAGCACAGAAAGAAAGAAAAAAAAACGAGAGAGAGAGAGATAGATAGATAGATAGATAGATAGAGAGAGAGAGAGAGAGAGAGAGAGAGAGAGAGAGAGAGAGAGAGTCTGATATGGCAGAAGAAACTGAGTAAGTAGAGACTTAACAAGGCCTTTATATTTAGACTTGTTCCAGGTTCTCTGTGGTGTGTTGTTTCCTCCTGATTACAGGGCGAGGCCCTTTCAAGAAACTCTTACATATAAAGTTAATGGGATTTTTTTACTTTACCTTTTTTTTTTTTTTTTGCATGGGTGTTGACTTTGGGGGAAAAAGAGTTTGTCTCTGAGGTACCTTGTATAAGAGAAACTCTTGGTTGTGGGGCTCTACCTCAGAGAGGAATGGACTGCAAGAGACAAGCTGCAAGGAAAAAATCACAGACTAACCTGATTCCAAGCCTGCTTTGGTGTTTCTTTAAAGTTGTTTGGTCATGATTCAGAAACAGATTTTCTTTTTTTATACTAATTAACTGTGTGTGTGTGTGTGTGTGTGTGTGTGTGTGTGTGTGTGTGTGTGTTATATCTGTGTGAGTGTACCTGTCTGTGTGCCAGTGTATGTGTTAATATGTGCACATGTTTATGTGACTCCACATGTGTTTTTGTGTGTGTGTGTGTGTGTGTGTGTGTGTGTGTGTGTGTGTGTATCAGAGGGCAGCTTTCAGGAGTTCATGTCTTCCTTCCACCATGTGAATCCTAGACAAAGAAACTCCCCAGCTGAGCAATCATGCAGGTTCCTAGAAATAGAATTCATTGTGATTTTCATACATTTATATTACATTTTTTTTTATTCATCCTCCTCAGTTTGGTGGTTTATTAGAACTCATGTCCAAAGCTTCTAGGGACAACAATTATTTATAATACATAAGGAATACAATTAAATATGTCAGCACATATCTTCATGAATATAAATTTTATATCATATTCCTTTTTATGCAATATAAAGTGAACACATATAGATAGACAATTTCATCTAATAATTCTATCTGAACCATCTACATCTGAGAGTTCCTTTGAAACAATAAATCTCATTTCTGAGCATCTGTTGCTGATTGTAGGGAGTGGTGCTTTGCTCTAGTTTGTAGGACTCTGGACAACTAAATAAAGAATCCCTACACACACTTTTATTCTAGGAAGCCATATTTTTTACAAGAGCACATCTGGAATTAGGTCTGAAGTAACTAGAGCTGTGAGACAGCCAAATGATACATAGAAAAAGCCAGGAACTTTATTTGACATAAAGATGATCTTTCCTTTAAAATCTATTTGATCTTTACTGTGTCTGAGCTTAAAATGTCCCCCAGGCTGCTGAGTGCGAGTTGGAAATTTCACTCACGTGCTCCAGTAGATAGGGAAGTGTCTGGAAAGTAATGAAAACTAAATAACTCTCCCTTGGGAAATCCTGTGAGGTATGCATGCTAATAAAAGACGAGACTCAGGGATGAGGGAGAGCTACCCACCAATTTCAGTTCACTCTTCCTGTCTGTCCTCTCTCTCAGGTTCTCCCTACACTTGATTGCCCCCCCTCTTCCCATACCCTCTGTTACCCAGTTTCCTCCCCACATCCACCTCCAGTGACAATTTTATTTCTCCTTCTGAGTGAGATTCAAGCATCCTCTCTTGGGCCCTCCTTGTTATTTAGATTCTTTGGTTCTGTGGATTGTAGCATGGGCATCCTGTACTTTATGGCTAAATGAATATTTATCAGTGAGTAACGAATATTTATCAGTGAGTATACACCGCACATGTACTTTTGGGTCTGGGTTACTCACTCAGAATATTTTCTAGTTCCATCTATTTGCCTGAAAACTTTTTGATGTCCTTGTTTTTATTAGCTGATTGGTATTCCATTGTGTAAATGAACCACATTTTGTTTATCCATTCTTTGGTCGAGGGACATCTGAGTTGTTTTGAGTTCCTGGCTATTACTAATAAAGGTCCTATGACCACAGTGGAGCAAGTGTCCTTGTCATGTGGTGGGACATGTTTTCAGTATATACCCAGGAGTGTTATAGCTGACTCTTGAGTTTGAAGTATTCCCAGTTTTCTGAGAAACCACCAAATTGAGTTCCAAAGTCCTTGTACAAGTTTGCACTCCTCCCAGCAATGGCGGAATGTTCCCCTTGCTGCAAGTCCTTGCCAGCATGTGCTGTCCCGTGAAATTTGGATCTTAACCATTCTGGTGGGTGAAATGTGGACTCTCAGCATCTTCTGATTTGCACTTCCCTGATGATTAAGGACACCGAACATTTCTTTAAGGCTTTATGGTCATTTGAGATTCCTCTGTTGATAATTCTGATTAGCTTTGTATTCCATTTGATTTAGTTTGTTGGTGCCTGACTTCTTGAGTTCTTTACATATTTTGAATATTAGCCCTCTGTCAGATGTAGGATTGGTGAAGATCTTTTCCCAATTGTTGCGCATTTAAAATGACTTAAAAAGCACATTTCTCCTTGCCTGGTCTCCTTGCCCAGTGCCTCAGCCCCTCACAACTTAACTCCAAGATCACACTGCTCCTGGCTCCACTTCCATCCTGCGGGTTCCTCCTGGGAACGCCTGGAGCTACCGCTCTTAGTTCCATAGGCCATCCTCCCTCGTGACTGGTCTGCAGACCACCAAGGATCACCCTGGTCTCACTCAGCTCCCATGATAGCTCTCCTGGTCTTCTGTCTTAGTTTGCTGCTTGCCTGGTGCCACAGTGGATATTTTTGTTCCTCCTTTTAAGAAGGAATAAAGTATCCACACTTTGGTTGTCCTTCTTGAGTTTCATGTGGTTTGTGAATTGTATCTTGGGTAATTCGAGCTTGTGGGCTAATATTCACTTATCAGTGAGTGCATACCATGTGTGTTTTTCTGTGATTGGGTTACCTCACTCAGGATTATATTTTTTAGTTCCATCCATTTGCCTATGAATTTCATGAAGTTATTGTTTTTGATAGCTGAGTAGTACTCCATTGTGTAGATGGAGACAAAGTTTGGAGCAGCGACTGAAGAAATGGCCATTCATAGCTTGCCCCACCTGGCGATCCAGCCCATATATATACAGCCTCCAAAACTAGACAACATTGATGAAGCCAAGAAGTACTTGGTGACAGGAGCCTCATAAGTCCATCTCTGGAGAGGCTCAACCAGAGCATGACAGATACAGAGGCAAATCTTAGCAGCAAACCATTGAACTGAGAATGGGGTCCCTGTTGGAGGAATTAGAGACAGGATGGAAGGATCCGAAGGGGCTTGCAACCCCATAAGAACAACAATACCAACCAACCAGAACTCCCAGGGACTAAACCACCAACCAAAGAGTACACAAGGAGTGACCCATGACTCCAGCACCATATGTAGCAGAAGATGGCTTTGTTGGGTACCAATGGGAGGAGAAGCCCTTGGTCCTACCAAGATTGGACCCCCCTTCCCCCAGTGTAGTGGAATGTTAGGGCAGGGAGGCAGGAAGGGGGGATTGGGGAGGTAGAACACCCTTATAGAAGAAGGGGATGGGATAGGGGGCTTATGGACAGGAAATTGGGAAAGGGAATAACATTTAAAATGTAAATAAAAAATATCAAAAAAAAAACCCAAACCCCAAATAGTGTCATCTCCACAAAGCTTGTAAATTATGGCTTATGTGGCCACATATTCTCATCAGATTTTCTCTATATGGAAAGGGTTTGAAAGGACAAAGTAAGGCTGGCAACAAAAGGGACAGAGTCCACTTATACATGGAAAGTGAAAAATGCTCTACTCCATGATAACTCTGTCAAGCAAGAAACAAATTAAAGACATCTTAGGATTTAATGGAAATAAAGGCACAACATACCCAAACTTATATGACACAATGAAAGCAGTGCTAAGAGGAAAACTCATAGCTCTGAGTACCTCCAAAAAGAAACAGGAGAGAGCATACATTAGTAGCTTGACAGCACACCTAAAAGCTCGAGAACAAACAAAAGCAAATACATCCAAGAGGATTAGAAGGCAGGAAATAATCAAATTCAGGGCTGAAATCAACCAAGTAGAAACAAAAAGGACTATACAAAGAGTCAACAAAACTAGGAGCTGGTTCTTTGAGAAATCAACAAGATAGATAAAACCTTAACCAGAGAGTACAGAGAGTCTGTCCAAATTAACAAAGTTATTAAAAGTCTCCCAATCAAAAAGAACCCAGCACCAGATGGGTTTAGTACAGAATTTTATCAGAGCTTCATAGAAGACCTCATACCAATAGTGTCCAAACTATTCCACAAAATTGAAACAGACAGAGCACTACCAAATTCCTTCTTTGAAGCCACAATTACTCTTATACCTAAACCACACAAAGACCCAAGAAAGAGAACTTCAGACCAAATTTCATTATGAATATTGATGCAAAAATACTCAATAAAAATCTTGCAAACTGAAGCCAAAAATATATCAAAACGATCATCCATTATGATCAGGTAGGCTTCATCCCAGAGATGCAGGGATGGTTCAATATATGAAAATCCATCAATGTAATCCACTATATAAACAAACTCAAAGATAAGAACCACATGATCATTTCATTAGATGCTGAGAAAGCATTTGACAAAATTCAACACCCCTTCATGATAAAAGTCCTGGAAAGATCAGGAAATCAAGGCCCATACCTAAACATAGGAAAAACAATATATAGCAAAACAGTAGCTAACATTATACTAAATGGAGAGAAACTTGAAGCAATCCCACTAAAATCAGGGACTAGACAAGGCTGCCCACTTTCTCCCTACTTATTCAAGATAGTACTCGAAATCCTAGCCAGAGCAATCAGACAACAAAAAGAGGTCAAAATCATACAAATTGGAAAGGATTTACAGATGATATAATAGTATACTTAAGTGACCCCAAAAGTTCCACCAGAGAACTACTTAATCTAATAAACAACTTCAGCAAAGTGGCTGGGTATAAAATCAACTTAAACAAATCAGTAGCCTTCTTCTACTCAAAGGATAAATAGGCTGACAAAGAAATTAGGGAAACAACATCCTTCATAACAGTCCCAAATAACATAAAATACCGGTGTGACTCTAACCCAGCCAGTGAGAGATCTGTATGACAAGAACTTCAAGTTTCTGAAGAAAGAAATTGAAGAAGATCTCAGAAGATGGAAATGGCCATTTTGTCAAAAGCAATCTACAGATTCAATGCAATCCCCATCAAAATTTCATTTTAGTTCTTCATAGAGTTAGAAAGAGCAATTTGCATGTTCATTTGGAATAACAAAAGAACCAGGAGAGAGAAAACTATCCTAAACAATAAAAGAATTTCTGGGGGGAATCACCAACCCTGACCTCAAGCAGTTACAGAGCATTAGTGATAAAAAGTGTATGTTATTGGTACAGAGACAGGCAGGTAGACCAGTGGAACAGAATTGAAGACTCCTAAATGAACCCACACACCTATGGTCACTTGATTTTTGACAAAGGAGCCAATACCATCCAATGGAAAAAAGATAGCATTTTCAGCAAATGGTGCTGGTTCAACTGGAGGTCAGCATGTAGAAGAATGCAAATTGACCCATTCTTATTGCCCTGTGCAAACCTTAAGTTCAAGTGGATCAAGGACCTCCACGTCAAACCAGATACACTCAAACTAATAAAAGAAAAAGTGAGGAAGAGCCTCAATCACATGGGCACTGGGGAAAATTTTCTGAACAGAACACCAATGGCTTATGCTCTAAGATCAAGACTTGACAAATGGGACCTCATAAAAACTACAAAGCTTCTGTAAGACAAAGGACACTGTCACTAGGATTAATGTAGTAAAAATGGCCATTTTACCAAAAGCGATCTACAAATTCAATGCAAGCCCCATCAAAACACCAATCCAATTCTTCAAAGAGTTAGACAGAACAATTTGCAAATTCATCTGAAATAACAAAAAACCCAGGAGAGCTAAAACTATCCTCAACAATAAAAGGACTTCTGGGGGAATCACTATCCCTGAACTCAAGCAGTATTACAGAGCAATAGTGATAAAAACTGCATGGTATTGGTACAGAGACAGACAGATAGACCAGTTGAATAGAATTGAAGACCCAGAAATGAGCCCACACACCTATGGTCACTAGATTTTTAACAAAGGAGCCAAAACCATCCAATGGAAAAAAGACAGGATTTTCAGCAAATGGTGCTGGTTCAACTGGAGGTCAACATGTAGAAGAATGCGGATCGATCCATGCTTATCACCCTGTACAAAGCTTAAGTCCAAGTGGACCAAGGACCTCCACATCAAACCAGACACACTCAAACTAATAGAAGAAAAATTAGGGAAGCATCTGGAACACATGGGCACTGGAAAAAATTTTCTGAACAGAACACCAATGGCTTATGCTCTAAGATCAAGAATCGACGAATGGGATCTCATAAAACTACAAAGCTTCTGTAAGGCAAAGGACACTGTGGTTAGGACAAAACGGCAACCAACAGATTGGGAAAAGATCTTTACCAATCCTACACCAGATAGAGGCCTTATATTCAAAATATACAAAGAACTCAAGAAATTAGAGTGCAGGGAGGCAAATAACCCTATTAAAAATGGTGTTCAGAGCTAAACAAAGATTCACAGCTGAGGAATGAATGGCTGAGAAACACCTAAAGAAATGTTCAACATCGTTAGTCATAAGGAAATGCAAATCAAAACAACCTGAGATTTCACCTCACACCAGTGAGAATGGCTAAATCAAAAACTCAGGTGACAGCAATGCTGGCAAGGATGTGGAGAAAGAGGGAACACTCCTCCATTGTTGGTGGGATTGCAGA
Source organism: Rattus rattus (assembly GCF_011064425.1). Lineage (NCBI taxonomy): Eukaryota > Metazoa > Chordata > Mammalia > Rodentia > Muridae > Rattus > Rattus rattus. The sequence goes on along the minus strand of NC_046167.1, from coordinate 8,468,720 downwards.
CTTAACAACCATTCTGGAAATCAGTCTGGAGGTTCCTCAGAAAATTGACATTGCACTACCTGAGACCAGCTCTACCTCTCTTGGGCATATACCCAAAGATGCTCCAACATACAACAAAGACACATGCTCCACTATGTTCATAGCAGCCTTACTTATAATAGCCAGAAGCTGGAAAGAACCCAGATGCCCTTCAACAGAGGAATGGATACAGAAAATGTGGTGCATCTACACAATGGAATATTTCTCAGCTATCAAAAACAATGACTTTATGAATTCATAGGCAAATGGATGGAACTAAAAAATATTATCCTGAGTGAGATAACCCAATCACAGAAAAACACACATGGTATGCACTCATTGATAAGTGGTTATTAGCCCCAAACCTCGAAGTATCCAAGATACCATCCACAGACCTCATGAAGCTCAAGAAGAAGGATGACTAAAATGCAGATGCTTCACTCCTTCTCAAAAGGAGGAACAAAAATATTCATAGGAGGTGATATGGGTACAAGTTTGGAGCAGAGACTGAAGGAGTGGAAAGGGTTTGAATAACCACACCATTAAATTATGTTAGGAGAAACAAACTCAGTCTTATCTCATCTCAAGCCTCTAGCTCTGTAGTAGGGTCATGTAGAGCAAATCCCCTGGTGATTAGGATTTACTCTAGCATATTTTTTTAAATCAGATGTCCATAAGAAGTATCCTGTATGTGTGTTGAATGTGGATTTTCTCATCCATCCCTGGATTTTTATTTTTATATTGTCACTTTTTGAGTCCATTATTTTCACTTTATATTATATGCGCATCTGTTTGTGGATCTGTGCGTATGACTGCTATGCTCTCTGAGGCCTTAAAAGGGCCTCAAATCCCCAGGAGCTGGAATTACAGGCAGTTGTGAGTTATATACATGGGTGCTGGGAACCAAACACATCCTTGTCAGAATGGTATTTTCTCTTATCGATGAACCAATGGTAAGTAAATTACTCTATCAGTTGGATAAAAGCATTAGATGGCTTCTTTTTTATTTATTTTTTAATCTTTTTTTGCAGTCCAGACTTTATCCTCCTTCCTGGTCTCTTCCCTCCCTCCCTCTCCCTCTCCCTCTCCCCCTCCTTCTCCTTCTCCCTCTCTGTATCCCTCTCTCTCCTCCCACTCTACCTCCCCCCCTCTTACTATTTGAATAAACTTTCTTTGGACTGTATGCATATAATGCAGTGGAAATCTTCATCTTTCTTCAGGGAACTATACTTCAGCACTCAGGGATGGACAGTTCCCTGAAAAGCATGGTCTTCTATTTTAGATATTTCTGCTCTTTCTTAAGACTTGGTAAAGTAATTTAGCTGCAAGCATATGCAACCTTATAATTCAAATATATGTTAGAGGATGTGGAGAACCCTCAGCTAATATTGAGTGGGAATTAGTCATGTGGTTTACCCTTACTTTGTAAGGACCAACTCCTCAAAGGGTTCTTAATAGCACTGAAAACATTTAGGTAGCTTAACCACCCTACGTATCTCAGTACAATATCTGTCTTCAGTACAATATCATAGTATCATCTTTAAAATAAGTCACGGCTCCCATGACTTTTCCATGGGTTTGTTTTTAAGAGTAACTCAAACCAAGTTAGCCAGTGTGGTTAGAGTTCCCCAGGAAAAGGCATGGCTTGAGACACATATATAATGCACCAGAGGATTCAAGGGTCCAGTCTGTCTCACAGAGAAGGATCAGTGGGATTTACAACACAATCAACCACTTCTGCAATCAGAAAGAGCTTTTTAAATATTCACGTTGTTCTTTGTATCTGGATATTCAAAATTATATCAGAAAATTTTCTCCTTCTTTGGACTCAAATATGCCTTAGAAATGTATGACAGCCCCCCAATTAGGACATCTTGTAAGTGCAGCATGATTTTGACTAAACCTTTTAGAAACAATTATCCTGTCATCACACAGGCTAATATATTATTGCATAAACTCTTTTTATCCACAATTACAAAGCTCACGAATGCCAAGGGTTGATTAAAGGCAGATGCAATGAAGGTGTGAACGATGGGACATTTGTGAAGCTTCTTTAAATATTAACAGGTACCTGATGATGACAACATAATATATCAAGACATATGTCGTGTCATGTAATTAATCCCAAGACTTTGATTTCACACATTAACAAGAAATGAATGTAAGCCATGCTGAGACCCTTAGGAAGTATAACATATGGTAGGTTGACTCCACATTATTCTCTTTGAATAGCAGCATTTTAATGTCGACCAACACAAATTATAATGTCGTTTTCCTGTGGTATAAGTCATGTGTGATTTACTCAGGCAAAATATTTTAGTAGCACAAAAATTACATAAATTGAGATACAATTGCAAAAAGTCAGAGGATTCGTTGATAGACATTGCATTGTTACAATGAGAGCTTTATTTAGTTTCTAGAGGAGTCAGTTACCTCAAGAAGGTTTAAGGTAAGGGATATTTGATGAATAATCACCTTTGATTATATTTAAAACATATGTACTTTTAGCTCTTTTGTATTAAAATGCTTCAGAAGTACAGGATAACCCAAGTGTCTCTAATCCTCACACTTGGGAGTTTGGAGGCAGAAGGACCAGTAATTCAGTCACCCTAGGTTACACATTGAGTTCGATCCAGTTTACATTACATGAGAGGGAAAAAAATGATATCCCAGCTAATGGAAAAAATCACTTGCTTTTCTCAAATGATAAACAAGTGTCCTGACTAACACATCAGCATATTCTAGAGGAAGTCCTGCTTCAGGAATTTTGTGAGCAGTGATACATTTTTATGTTTTTCTCTTCTCAGTTGGTGTTCTCGGACATAGCCTTAGTTCTGTCTGGTTTGCCTTGTGGCTGAAAAGGTGTCCAGCAGTAGCTGCATGAACTCCTGTACTCTACAGGGAAACAGATGGCTGCTTTCCACAACCTTCCGAACTTCGTAACAGCATTAACTTGCCCTGGAGAGCTAGGAACAAATGTCGCTTCATCACAGATGGACCACCAAGGACAGACTAAGGATTACACCAAATCCTAGTCTAGGGAACCAATGAATTAATTGGCTTTACTTCTGTATCATAGAAGAGAGGTTATGTATAGGGGCATGTGTGCCCCCTAAATAGCTGCATCACCCCCCAAATCAAGCTGCACCATCAATGACAACCTCACAGAAACGGCATCATGGAATCTTGCTTTCAGTTAATGTTCAACACCCTACACACTCCATTATCTCCAAAGATCACTTGCAGTCTGGGGTGTGAGAGGCAGGAGGAATTTGCCCTGAGGGAAGAGTTCTAACGCAGTTGAGGTAGAACATTTCAAGAAGGACGCAGCCCAGGAAGAGAGAAAAAAATATCTTGATTCCACATAGCATTGACAACTGCATCTACTTGTTTATTTGTTCAATTATCTGGTAAGCATTAGAGACATAGAAATTAAAGTTTCAAATGTGCTAGAAATCAGGGTTTATTCTATTCTGCAGTTATAAGAATGGGTTTAAATAATGGAAACATATAGATTGATTCAATCCTAGCAAGGTATCCTAGATCTGGGGAGATGTTGCCGCAGTTAACAGCACTTACTGCCCTTGCAAAGGACCCAGGGTTGATTCCCAGCATGTATATTACGTGATCACAAAGCTTAAAACCCACCTGTATGCCCAGTTCGAGGCCTTCTTCTGGCCTCTGTTGGCACCTGCATATACACCACACATGCACACGCACATGCACACACACAAGCACATGAACATGCACACATGTACACACACATGCACACATGCACACACACATGCACATGTATACACATACAACCTAATAAAATTATTTAAAAATTATGACTTTTGATTTACTTTTTGAACAGTTGGTCTATGGTTCCTATGTTTTACTAATTTCGCTTTATTCTCATATAGCTGTCATACCATATACAAAATATTTTACATTCAATGGCAAATTTAACATTCTCATAACTTCAGTTTAAAGATGTTATTCATTAAACAACAACCAAAGCTTCCAGGGGCTAAACCACTACCCAAAGACTATACATGGATGGATCCTGGGGCCCAACTGCATAGGTAGCAGTGAATAGCCTTGTTGGGGCATCAGTGGAAGGGGAAGCCCTTGGTCCTGCCAAGGTTGGATCCCCAGTGTAGGGTATTGTTGTGGGGAGTGGTAATGGGGGATGGATAGGGAGGGGAACACCCATGTAGAAGGGGAAGGTGAGGGGTTAGGGGGCTGATGGACAGGAAACAAGGAAAGGGAATAACATTTGAAATGTAAATAAGAAATACCTAATTTAATAAAAATGGAAGAAAAGAAAGATGTTACTGGTTAAACAAAATGACTTGAGGAAGCATTTTATGTTTTTGTCTTGAATTTGTCTTATTTTAAAAATAGGTCATGATCCTTATCTCTACATTTAGTAAACTACTTTTCATTTTAAGATTATTTTCCTTAGAAGTTGTATTTTTCTTCATTGTAAGTAGGTTACTTGTAGGAATTTCCCCATTTTCTGATGCTTTGATATGTATGGTCTAGTTAAACCTTTCACACCTCATTTTTCATTTTCATTTATATTCATGCATGACATTTTTATGTTTTAAAAAATGTTTAAAAACTCCCGTTTTTGCTTTATAGGTTAATGATATTTTATTTCTTCTCTCTAGTATGAAAAATATCTATCTTGTTATAAAAAAAAATAAATCAGTGCTTCACTTTAGATTTTGGCTGTTTCCCAGAGAGGTCCGTGTGTCTTTTAGATATGGTTCCAAGAGTTACTGGGGTCCTAATGGGAGAGGCTTATGACTCTAAAAAGCATGGTTTAGTGAGGGATCATTAGATCATCGGGAACATGCCTCAGAGAATATTCTGAGATATCTGTCTCTTCCTTTATTTTACTTCCTAGGCTAGAAGATGGATGGGGTTCCTCTACCACACCACAGGCCCAAAGCAGCAGGGCAGACTGAGCGTGAATCAGAACCTGTACACCTATCAGTGAAAGCAAGCGGTTCCTTAAGTCAAGTGTTTTGTTAAGGCGCCAGGAAGCTAATACATAGTAGTGTTTATTGCTGAAGAGTGAATCAATATGAATCCATATTGCAATATAAAGTGTGCTTCTCAATGTATCAGCTGTGTGTGTGGGCATGTGTGTGTGTGGGGGGGGAGTGTACATGTGTGTAGGGTGTACATATGTTGAGTTTATAGGGTGTTTCCACATTTGCACTCAGAGGCCAATGTTGGATGCCTTCCTCTGTATATCACCACCTTATATTTTATAACAGAGTCTCTCACTGAACAGAGAGCTCCTTTGTTTTGCTAGGCTACCTAGCCAATAAGCCGTAGGGAGGCCCCTGTCTCCTAGTGCTGAGGTTTCAAATGGATGTAGATGTACCTGTCTTTTTACGTGTCATTCCAGTCACTGCTGCCTGTGTTGCAGGCCCTTTGCTGACTCAGAGAGTTCTCTAGTCCTTGACTGTCTTTCAGCTCGCATGCGTTCATGAGATGTCTTACTGTTCTTTTGTCAACCATATTAGTCACTTTTCTAATGCTGTGATTGAACATCCTGCCTAAGGCTACTTGCAGAGGGAAGGACTTATTTGGGATTTTGTTTCCCGAGGAGTAAGGGTCAATTATGGCAGACTGGAGCTGTGGGGGCTGGAGCAGGAAAACTAACATCTTGAACAGCAAGCGTTAAGCAGAGTATGAACTTGAAATAGATGAAGTTTTTTAAACTCTTGAGCCTATCTGAAGTGAATTTCTTCCTCCATCAAGGACACACCCCATAAGCCTCCTCAAACAGTGGTATCAACTGTACCCCCAGTATTCTATGCTAGTGACTATGAAGGGCATTTGTCATTTAAACCATCACACCAATGACCTCCATTCCAGCTTCTATTGCTACAAACAAATTGATGATTTCTAGGACAAACGGTCCCAAATCACATTTTTTTGTTTTGTTTTGTTTTAATTTCAAATAACATCACACTGATTCCTAGAAAGTAACTGGCCTCATGTCCTGTTCCCTTCACATTCCTGTTATGGCCACTTCTGCCGTCCAGACTTCTCCACTCAAAAGTCAGTCACTCTCACTTTCTTAGTTTTCCTTATGCTCTTTTCATAAATTCTCCTATTAGGGTATTTGTCTTTTTTTTTTCTTGTAGTTTCATAAGATAATTAGAGTCTTTAATGCTATTATGTTTGTTTATGGAGTGGGCGTGAATTTTGATCTTTTCAGTTGACTTCAACAGTTAGTTATGATGTGAAGTGAACATTAAATTCCAATGATCTTGACTCCAATGATCCTATTTTCTGACCTGCAAGTTTTACTACCTAAGAATTAGCAAAATTGTTCTTGTCTACTTTTGAATATTTTTTCTTAAATCCACCACTTAAGAACTTTAGTTTGAAGTGATTCTTGGATAATAATTTTCTCATATGAAATTTAAAGTCAGCATAGCATGCCTCTAACACAAAATAAATTTGTGGACTAAAATATAGAGGCTTTAAAACAACAATAGCCATGACAACAATGACAAGATGACAACAACACACACAAATAAATATGTGTGGGAAACTAGATTGAAATTGGAGTTACTATAATGACTTGGAGGACTACCTAGGTTCAGACTGAGACCATTTTAAATTATATACATATGTATATGTATATATATTTAACTATAGCATTATTATTTAAGGAAATCATATGAATGTATGATACTAAAAATAAAATAATTGCCCTTAAAATATAGAGATGCTGTTACATTTTTACAAAATAAACTTTGATTCTGAACATTATGGAAGTGAAGATGTTAATTTTAAACTTAGTTTTATTTTTGTTTATTTAAAATTTTATTTTTACCTTTTAATACTGTTAATGTGTGGGATGGGCCTGTGAGCGCAGTTCCCCTCCAGAAGAAAGCATGGGCCCGAGGAGCTAGGGTTGCAGTTACAGCTGAGCTGCCTGCTGTGCACGCTGGGAACAGAACTCAGCTCCTCTTCCAGACACAGGAATATTCCTATGTGCTGAGCTGTCTCCAGTCCCTCACCTCAGCCTGGAATGTGGGTAGCACAAAGTAGCTTTGGTGGATTTGAAAAAAAGAGGACATGAAGTTGGACAGGCGGGAAGGGGGTTATATCTGGTAGGATTTGGGAGAGGAAGGATGAGTATGATCAAACTAGTATGTAATTCTCAAATAATTAATTAAAAACAAAACCCCCTGACTAAGTAGCATAAAATGTAAACTTATATTTCTTTTTTTTTTTTTTTTTGGTTCTTTTTTTCGGAGCTGGGGACCGAACCCAGGGCCTTGCGCTTCCTAGGCAAGGGCTCTACCACTGAGCTAAATCCCCAACCCAACTTATATTTCTTAATTTGGTTTTTATTCTTGTCAACTTAAATGGCTGTAATTAGCACCTATGTTTTGTATACCCCATATTCCTAGCTAGTGGTTTGTACTTAAAATTATAGTAATAAGGAAAATTGTTTCTAAAACACTTAATAAAGTTGAAGTACATTTAATTCTCACTCCCAGCACCATACCCTAAATTTCTAAGAGCAGAACAATACAGAGACTTTGAAAGCCTGGATAATGTGTTTCCATTTTCAGTCATTAAGGAACACCCATAGAGAAAGGATAATTATTTTGTTCAGATTATGCAACTTCAGGGTGTGTCACTATGTTCAGACATTTTGTTTAATTATAAACAGAACAGACTGTAATTTGACATAGTGAGGGTGGATGGAGAAGTAAGGTTTAAGTACTTCTCAAGCTGTGCCTGTTTCATTAATGAGGAGCTGCTGTTGTTAGCTTCTGGTTTTTTGCCTAGGAAATGACAAAGAAAAGGGTCTGTGTCTAAGTTCTATTACTGGCGGTAGTATAATTGTAGTTTGCTCCTCAACAGAAGAAAATTAAAGCTGACACCTCTCCAGTCTCTCTTACATGTAGAAAAACTTTTAGGAAGTATTTTGAAAATTATATACTGGCTACATATAATTTTTCATCGATCACGAGTAGATTTTTCCTGGATTGGGTATTGATGTGACAGAAAATATATACACAGAGCTCCTCTACCACTCTCAAAACTACACTATGGGGTAGCATTGTTACCCTCTCTTTCAAGAGTTGACTTTTCGAGAGATGTGAGCATGAACTGTGAGGTCAGAAGACAGTGTGGACACCGAGCAGGAGTCAGGACATCAGATTCTGAGGATAGAAACCAGGTCATCAGGCTTGGTAACAAGCACCCTTGCCCATTGAGTCATTTCATTGGCTCTTGTGCCTATACGTATGAAGAAACCAGTGTCTCTAGGGAAAACCCAATGATGACTTTGGACTTTAGATCTTAGTACTTGAGTACCTTTCTCAGAGATATTAATTCTCAAATTTCTTCAATCCCTGCATTTATTAATTTACATTTTTCTCCATGGACTTTCTAGCTGTTTTCCACATCAGAAGTGCCAAAGGCAATAATCCTCCACAGCTATAAGTAGAATCCTCTTGTGAAGGTTTTGTTCTGGAAACAAATTCCAGCATTAAATTGGAGTTACATAGACTTGATTTGTTGCCTGTTTGATAATAACAGTTCAAATCCCATGGAAGTGGAAAGAATATGGTGCTTTCAAATATTGGTCCTGAGAGAAAAACTGTCCACGTGACAGCTCATTAGTGTTTCCACATGCTGCTTTTGCTGTGGTAGCTAGAAGAGACATGCTAAGATTTAGTGATGAGATTTTACATTTTCATTGACCAATATTATTTTTGTAAGTTAAAGTATATTGAACAGTTTATGTGATAAAACAAAATGAAAGCTTATTATGTGTATAATGTATGGGTAACCTGGAAATTTTTAGAATTTTCTCATGTTAGAGAATTCCATGTTGTTAATTTTATAACTTTTTCTCATTTTCTCCTATCTACGAGGCACTAAAAATTGAATTGATCATCAATTCTGGTTGCCTACTAGAATCATGTGAATACATTTAGCTTTATACATATTTCAAGTTTTGTCCATAGAAACAGTAACTGCATTATGTGGGTAGGACATAGCTGTCTTCCCAGTTAAGTATCTGATCATCTGAGTCTTACTTACGCAAATGTCTTCTTTGTAGTATTTACTCCTACATCTTTGGACCCATTTTTCTATTCTTTGAAATATATAAGTTGATCACAGTCCAGAGTACTTACATATACTTGAATTCTTTATGAAATCACTGTAATTCTATAACAAGTCATGTGCTTTTCCTCACAATTTCAACTGTCAACCTTTTCACTGGGGTCCTAGCTCATATTAATTTTATATAAACAGGACACACCCCAATTCCTTGTAAAAAGAAACATGCAGGGGTGAAAAAATCAAACAAATGAGCAGATTACCTGCTTAGGAAACTAGGGACAAACCTGAGGAAAGCATACTAGGAAAAGACCACATTTGGAGCAATAGACATACTTACTAAATGTCTACTCTGTACATGGAGAGGAATGCTGGGCTCAGGGAAAGACAGAGATTGAAAAACTCAAAGTGGGCTTGGGTAGTAAGAAAGCAAGCAGGCAGTAGGGATGGTCTGGTAGCCTGAAGAGCAGGCTGGGCAAATCATTGGTTGAACCTGAAGTTGTTCATCTTGCCACAGTGAGGAAAGTAACAACCCCTATCTCATTTAGAGTTTCCATTACTGTGAAGATGGCCACTCTTATAAAAGAAAAGATTTAATTGGGGCTGGCATACGGTTTCAGAGGTTTAGTCCTTTATCGTCATGTTGGGAAACATGGCAGTGAGGCAGGCAGACATAGTGCTAGAGAAGAGCTGAGAGTCCTACATCTTGATCTGAAGACAGCAGAGAGAGACTGCACAACAGTCTCGGCATAGCTTGAGCATATACGATCTCAAAGCCTGCCTCCACAGTGACACACTTCTTCTAGCAAGACCATTCCTCCTCCAGCAAGACAATGCCTCCTAATAGCCTCCTAACGGTGATTCTCTATTGACCAAGCATTTAAACATGTGAGTCTATGGGGGGTCATTTCTACTCCAATAACCATAACCTCTTTGTCAGATCCAGATTAGTAATTTGGTACAAACTGGCCTATGAAACCTACTATAACTTGTCTAGACCCTCTTCTCTTTAATTGTAAAAATGGTAGCAAACAATTGATTCTTTTTCCCCCATCTTTATTAAAATTGGGTATTTTATTTTACATTTCAATTGTTATTCCCTTCCTGGTTTCCAGGCCAACATCCCCTAACCCCGCCTCCCCCTCCTCCTCTATATAGGTGTTCCTTCCCATCCTCCCCCATTACCACCCTCTCCCAACAATCCTTGCCACTGGGGGTCCGCTTGGCACCACCAAGGGCTTCCCCTTCCACTGGTGCTCTTACTAGGCTATTCATTGTTACCTATGCGGTTGCAGCCCAGGGTCAGTCCATGTATAGTCTTTGGGTAGTGGCTTAGTCCCTGGAAGCTCTGGGGTTGGCGTTGTTGTTCATATGGGGGTCTCAAGACCCTTCAAGCTCTTTCAGTCCTTTCTAAGATTCCTTCAATGGGAGTCCTGTTCTCAGTTCAGTGGTTTGCTGATGGCATTCACCTATGTATTTGTTGTATTCTGGCTGTGTCTCTTAGGAGAGATCTACATCTGATTCCTGTCAGCCTGCACTTCTTTGCTTCATCCATCTTATCTAGTTTGGTGGCTGTATATGTATGTGTCAAATGTGGGGCAGGCTCTGAATGGGCGTTCCTTCAGTCTCTGTTCTAAACTTTGCCTCCTTATTCCCTCCCAAGGGTATTCTTGTTCCCCTTTTAAAGAAGGAGTGAAGCATTCACATTTTGGTCATCCTTCTTGAGTTTCATGTGTTCTGTGCATCTAGGGTAATTCAAGCATTTGGCTAATATCCACTTGTCAATGAGTGCATACCAGGTGTGTTTTTCTGTGATTGGGTTACCTCACTCAGGATGATATGGTTCTCTTCTTTTGAGTTTGTTGTGAGATTAGATTTTTTGCTTTTTCTTGGATGTAGTTTCCTTCCTTGTATTAGCGTTTTTCTTACATTATCCTCTGTAGGGCTGTATTGGTGGAAAGATATTGTTTAAATTTGGCTTTGTCATGGCATATCATGGTATCTCCCACTATAGTAATTGTGAGTTTTGTTGGATATTATAGCCTGGGCTGGCATTTTGTTTTCCTCTTAGCATCTGTATGACATCTTCTCAAGATCTTCTGGCTTTTATAGTCTCTGTCAAGAAGTCTGGTGTAATTCTTATGGGCCTCCTGTTATATGTTACTTGACATTTTTCCCTTACTGCTTTCAGTATTCTTTGTTTTGTGCATTTGGTGTTTTAATTATTATGTGATGGGATGAATTTCTTTCCTGGTCCCATCTGTTTGGTGTTCTTTAGGTTTCGTGTATGTTTATGTGCATCTTTTTCTTTTCTTTCTTTAGGTTGGGAACTTTTTTTTTCTATAATTTTGTTGATGATGTTAGCTGGCTCTTTGGATCTTCACTCCTTTCTATACATATTATTCTTAGGTTCAGTTTTTTCATTGTGTCCTGAATTTCTTGAATGTTTTGAGTTAGGACTTTCTGCTTTGTGTATTTTTTGACTGTTGTGTCAATATTTTATAGGTATCTTCACCTGAGATTCTGTCTATCTCTTGTATTCTGTTGGTGACTCTTGCATTTATGACTCCTGATCTCTTTTCTATGTTTTGAACTCCAGGGTTGTCTTTGTGTTTTCTTTAATGTTTCTATTTCCAGTTTTCGATCTTCGATGGTTGTGTTCAATTCCTTTACCTGTTTGATTGTGTTTTCCTGTAATTCTTTAAGTGATTTTTGTGTTTCCTCTCTTAGGTCTTCTTCTGTTTACTTGTGTTCACCTGTATTTCTTTAAGTGAGTTATTTAGGTCCTTCTTCTTCTTTTTTTTTTCTTTTTTTCGGAGCTGGGGACTGAACCCAGGGCTTTGCACTTGCTAGGCAAGCGCTCTACCACTGAGCTAAATCCCCAACCCCTATTTAGGTCCTTCTTAAATTCCTCTATCATATTCATGAAATAGGATTTTAGGTCTGAATCTTGCTTTTTTTGGTGTTTTAGGAAATCCTTGGCTTCAAGTGGTAGGCAAACTGGGTTCTGATGTTGTCAAGTATCATTGGTTTCTGTTGCTTATGTTCTTGTGCTTATCTCTTGCCATCTGGTTATCTCTAGTGCTAATTGCCCTTACTGTCTCTGACTGGAGACTGTTTCTTTTGTAGTTTTGGTTGTGTCAGAATTCCTTGGAGTCCAGCTGTTTTTGTGACCCTGTGATTTTGGTGTGACCAAGCTCCTGAGATCCTGTTGTATCAGAGCTTCTGGGAGTCAAGGTTCCTCTGGGTGTTACAGGAGTGGGTGGGGAGCCAGAGACCTGGGTCTGCTCTGTAGACAAGTACAAGCTGGAAGAAGCCATGCCTCTGACTGGACAGGGGTGTTGGGAAAGATGTTGTGTTCTCAACTGCTATCTTTGGTGTGTCAGAGCTCCAGTGGTCCTGGGTGTGTCCAATCACCTTGGAGTTGAGCTTCCTCTGATCCTGTGAACATGGGCATATTAGAGTACCTAGAAGTTGAGATCCCTCTGGCTGTTGTAGGAGTGGGTACAGAGCCAGTGCCCTAGGTCTGATCCAGGTACAGGTTTAAACTGGAAGGAACCCATGCCACTGGCTGGGTGAGAGTTCTTGTGTCCCTGGATCCCAGGGGTCCCAGTTACTACTGGTGGTGGGGCAGATGTTCGGGTCTCACCTGTGATCCTGGGAATGTTAGAGTACCTGGGGGTCAAGCTTCCTCTGGGTGTTATAGGAGTGGGTAGTGAGCCAGTGCCCCAGGTCTGCTGACCCCTTTTAAAATTAGTGCCCCCCCCGTGTGTGTGTGTGTGTGTGTGTATGTGTGTGTGTGTGTGTGTGTGTGTGTGTGTGTGTGTGTTTGCAGTCATTGCACCGGTGATCACAGCTCCTTACGAGTTTATGATTGGCACTGCTGTGTCATATCCAGGAGATAGTTTGTAATAATTCCTCCTCCTTCAACACCTGCATTCTTCCCACCCCCTCTTCTACAGCATTTCCTGGTACCAGAGTGAGTGACAATGATGTCCCATCTCGGGACTCGTGCTCAGGAGTCCTTAGCACTTTGATAAGGTTGAGTCTCTCTATTTTGATTAAAAGCATTTTTCAGAAGACGCTTTCTGACTGGGTTTGTCCATGTATTTTGTTTTTGTAAACATAATTATTTTAAAAGAAATTCAATTACATGTTTATTTAACAAAACATCAGTACCAGATTCCCTCTAAGACCAATGAATAACCCACGCACAGGATTTGATCACATCTTTATGTTTGTGTACATGCCAATTTCCTTTTCTCTCCTACAGTGGAGAAAATAAATCTTCCTTAAGGTCCTCTAAAAGATACTTGCACATGTCACTGATCAATAATCAATCAATTAACTAACTAATTAATTAATCAATGATGTTTTAAGTCTTTAAAGTCATTGTAATACAAATTACATGGTGAGATATCTGACTTTAGGTCTACCTGTTATGGAAAGCCCCACCATGGCTTTAATAAAACATTCTTAGTAAACTTTCCTTTGTAGTATTTTGATTTGCTAAAGTGTCACCATTCATTTATTCCTTCTATATTCATAGGGAGGGGCCTCTGTGACTCTCGTAAGCTTCATTTTTCCAGACAAGTGGCATCTGTGTCTCCCCTTTGTCTTGTGAGCCCAACACTACCTTCCCTTCCAGAACGAATCAACTTGAAGGAGATTATTACACAAGAGCAGCACATAGCTAAATGGCTTTCAATTCAGAATTGATCTCATGAGATAGAGTCACATGAGAATATCATTAACTACTCTCATACATACATTGGGCAGTTTAACTAGACATAACTTAAAATGGTGAGAAAAATAGATGAAACATTTCCTAATTAGTCTCGGACTCTATATAAGCCTCCTTAAACACTGTAAGTCCTTGATGTAAACATGTATGTCTCCCATAAAGGTATAGTTGGAAAATGTTTGTTGGAATTCTTATTTAGATGGAAATGCATGTAAATAGGAAACAGCCATCCTTATAAACTCCATATGTACAAATAAGCTTTATATCTGTTTTAATTAAAAATTTTTCTTCCTCAAGTCAGACTCAAAGCTCATTTTCAGACATGACTTTGCCCAAAGCTTCCTCAGGTGACTTGAGACAGAAGGAACAAGTCTAAACTTCTCTCTACAAATCTGGGTCACTCCAGGGGGTCAGGAACAGCAGAGACTTAGCTTCCAGGCTTTGCTACTAACCTCTGTAAATATAATTATGGATATTAAACACCAGCATGGGTTTCCAGGGCCTGAGGTAGTTGCTCCTGTAGCATTTATTCCACAACAACAGGTTCTAATGATGCTCTGCTCTGTTTCCTGAATTATTAATGTTACTTCTTGGGGAAAAGTTATTCTTACTAATTCTTTGGAAATTTCACACAAAGTATGTGATTATATTCACTCACACACTTGTAGGATTCCTTCCACATCTATCACTTTTACTCATAGAAATTTGTGTCCACATTGTTTGTTTGTCAAGTATAATTTGTACTGCCCATGAATACTTGGTTATGTGGTTATCCACAAGGGGAAAAATAAACTCTGATGGGAGCCACCGAGACAGCTCATCTGTGGAAGAAGCTTACTACTAGGCCTGATGACCTGATTGCTCAGTGGAAAAAGAGAACCAACCTTCATTAGTGGCCTTCTGACCTGTACATGCACATGTACATACACACACACACACACACACACACACACACACACACACACACACACAGAGAGAGAGAGAGAGAGAGAGAGAGAGAGAGAGAGAGAGAGAGAGAGAGATCCAGTGTGCTATCTCCAAAATAAAAGAACAGAGCTAGTTTTCCAGTTTAGTTATTGCTAGTTTCTAGTTAACAGGTAGTTAATACTTGGTTTTTAGTTAGTAACTGCTTTAGTTGGTAGCTAGATTGCTATCATTTGATTTTTTTTATTTCAAGACTAAGTAATATGATGCATGACAATTAGATTTTTTTAAATTTACAATATATATAATAATATACAATGATAAACTGGATGTCATTCTTCTGCATCATACCACTTATTTTAGTCTAGTTTCTGGTATTTCTCTTTGGATTTCTCATTGTAAAGCAAATACTTACCTTTTCACTTTAAGCGTTTGATCTGTACCAATCCATTCTTCTATTTCTAAATTCATTATTTTAAAAATTCCTGAGTCCTTGACTTCAAATATTCTACAGATCTAAGTCTGAAGGCTAACCCTAAGGCAGACACTATAGCAGCCTTTCACAAGATAAGTTTGGTTTGGGAGTTTCAGTAGATCCTATTTCAATGCTAAAGTAATCCAGCTATTACTCTTCCCTAGAATTAGCACTAGGGTATACACTTCAGGGTAATTTGCTATGCTTTCTAACATTCAAGATACTGCTGTGTGGTTTATAAAATTCGAACGAAATGTGTAGCTTCAATGGAACTAGTATTTACAATGAATATCCTTCATTTAATTTCCCAAACTCAATATGAACAACTCTTTTAAAAAGATCTATGTATGTGAGTGTGTGTAGCTAGGAAGGATTCATTCAGGCCAAGCAGAGAGATCAAAGAATGATCTCAAGTGATGGCCTTCTCCTTGCATCTTATTGGGCTCCTGAATTCATTACCACAATGTCTGCAGGTAATTCTCCTGTCTCTGACTCCCATCTTTCCATTGGAGTCACAAAACTGTGGATCCAAACTCTACTCCACATGCTTGGGCCATAAACACTTTAATCACTCTGCCATTTCCCCAGCCTCACACAAACATTTCTTAAGAAAATCATAGAACATAAGACTGTTTTCCCTCTACAAAATTATAGTTCTTGATACTAAGAACTCAGATCAAGAGCCTGAATGCAGCGTAGTGTGTTCCCTCCCAGCTATTAGCATGTGTTTTATCAAAATTTGGCAGCATAAATTTTTTTCTTTTTTTCGGAGCTGGGACCGAACCCAGGGCCTTGTGCTTGCTAAGCAAACGCTCTACCATTGAGCTAATCCCCAACCCCTTGGCAGCATAAATTAAGGCAGAACTATTTTATGCAAAGTATCAAAGAGCCACTGTTTAATTAACATCACCAAAGACACTCAAACTCTATACAGTGGTAAGGGACACTAGTGAACACCAAATGGTTCACGATTTACAATTCTGCATTCTTTCCTCAGCCTGTTATTTCATTGGCTCAAAGTGATTTTGAAATGACATGTTAAAAGATCCATGTGCTACCACAAAACAGAAGAGTTTCAAGACCAAAGAATATTGTCACTGCTAGGAACTGCCTAGGTAATTAATACATCAGCACAAGTGGATAATGCTGGTGAACTATGACATCATGACCTCTCCACAGTTATTTAAGGAACTTATGGAGATCATTTGCTAAATCTTGGCCCATGTTATTTCCCTAAGTCTTTTCTCCAAAATAGTAGAAAGTCGTTCACTTTGGAGCTAGACCTCTTTGTTACTGCCTGCTCTATCATCCATCATATTGTCTGATACAAATTGTTAAAATCTCTTTGAATCTCCTCTAATTGAATAACCATTTTCCATATGACACTGAAATGTTCTCCAGACACTCGTGCATCAAATGCTATGCTGTCAACTGATAGAGGGATTTTGGAAAGAAGTGATTGATCTACAAAGTCTCTGACATCATCAGTAGGCTAATGCATTGACAAATTCATAAGCTGATGGTATTGTGGAAAGATAGGGGAAAGATAGGGCTGGCTGGAGAAGCAGTCACTAGAGTGTGTCCTGGATGATAAACCTTGTGTCACAGGTCACTTCCCTACAGCCCTTCCTCTCTCATTGTCATCCACGAGGGAGACCCTTTTGCTCCACTAAATGCTTCCTACCATGATGCTCAACCAAGCGTTAGGGTCATTGCAAGAGGTCTGAAAACCCAGTACTGAAACCTCTGTAAGCATGAACCCAAACAAATGTTTCCTATCAATCATGGCAGGTACTTATTATGGGTCACCGTGACATGTGAGCAACCGCGCTAGTTAATGAAAATTACCTGAAATTTCTTTGGATACAACTGCTGTTAAGTGGGATTTAAAACATTTCATTTCTTCAAGTACTCCATGTCCACACCCACCTTTCTGCAAGTGTGTTACACTCATTTCCTCAGCCTGAGCCCTGGGCTTTGACACCATCCTCAAAGTCTGGGGATTGTCTTGAATCAGCTAGGATGAGGAAGAACCAGTCACCATTGGGGACAAGGGACTGTCTGCATCAGCCTCCTCTACTTGTTTCCTTCATCTGCATTGTTCGTGGTGTTAAAACATACTAGTTGTAGTATGACAGGATAAAATTTAGTTTTATCAAATCCAATTGTCATGGTTTGAATATGCTTGGCCAAGGGGGTGGCACTATTTAAAGGTGTGGCCTTGTTGGAATAGGTGTATCACTGTGGTTCCAAGAAACAAATGGAGTAGCCATTCTAATAACAAATAAAATCGAGATTGAACCAAAATTATCAAAAAAGATAAGGATGGACACTTCATATTCATCAAAGGAAAAATCCACCAAGATGAACTCTCAATCCTGAATATCTATGCTCCAATGCAAGGGCACCTGCATTCTTGAAAGAAACCTACTAAAGTTCAAAGCACACATTGCACCTCACACAAAAATAGTAGGAGATTTCAACAATGAACTTTGAGCAATGGACAGTTCATGGAAACAGAAACTAGATAGAGTCCTAGAGAAACAAACAAAAATTATGAACCAAATGAATTTAACAGATATTTATAGAACATTTCATGCTATAACAAAAGGACATACCGTCTTCTCAGCACCTCATGGTAACTTCTCCAAAATTGTCCATATAAATGGTCACAAAACAGGCCTCAATAGATACAAGAAGATTGAAATAATCCCATGCATCCTATCAGATCACCACGGACTAAGGCTTGTCTTCAATAACAACGAAAACAACAGAAAGCCCACATATACATGGCGGCAGTTGAACAACACTCTACTGGATGATAACTTCGTCAAGGAAGGAATAAAGAAAGAAATTAAAGACTTTTTTAGAATTTAATGATAATGAAGGCACAACTTATCCAAACTTGTGGGACACAATGAAAGCAGTGCTAAAAGGAAAACTTACAGTTCTCAGTGCTTCATAAAGAAACTGGAGAGCACCTAAATGAGCAGCTTAACAGCACATCTGAAAGCTCTAGAACAAAAGAAACAAATACAACCAATAGGAATAGACAGCAGGAAATAAGCAAACTCAGTGCTGAAACCAACCAAGCAGAAACAAAGAGCATTATACAAAGAACCAACAAAACCAGGAGCTAGTTCTTTGAGAAAAATCCACAAGATAGATAGACCCTTAGCCAGACTAACCAGAGAGCATAGAGAGAGTGTCCCAATTAACAAAATCAGAAATGGAAGTGGAGACATAACAACGGAAAGTGAAGAAATTAAAAAAAATTATCAGATCTTACTACAAAAACCTATACTCAACAAAACTGAAAAATGTAGATGAAATGGATGATTTTCTAGACAGATACCAAGTACCAAAGTCAATTCAGGATAAGATAAACCATCTAAATAGTCCCATAACCCTTAAGGAAATAGAACCAGTCATTAAAAGTCTCCCCACCAAAAAGGCCTCAGACTAGAATTCTATCAGACCTTCATAGAAGACTAATACAAATACTTCTCAAAGTATTTTGTAAAATAGAAACAGAAGGAATACTATCTAATACATACTTTGAAGTCACAGTAACACTAATACTTAAGCCACACAAAGATCCACAAAGAAAGAGAACTAAAGACCAATTTTCCTTATGAATGTTGATGCAAATATACTCAGTAAAATTCTTGCAAATCAAGTTTGAGAACACATCAGAATGGTCATTCACCATGATCAAGTAGGCTTCATCCCAGGGATTCAGGGATGTTTCAATCAATATATGGAAATCCATCAACATAATCAACTATATGAACAAACTCAGAGGAAAAAACCAAATGATCATCTCATTATGTTCTGTAAAACCCTTGGACAAAATACAACATCCTTTCATGCTAAAAGTATTGGAGAGAATAGCAACACACGGTCCATACTTAAACATAATGAAAGCAATATACAGCAAGCCAATAGCCAACATCAAACTAAATGGAGAGAAACTTGAAGCAATTTCACTAAAATTAGGGACTAGACAAGGCTGCCCACTTTCTCAATAGCTATTCAATATAGTACTTGAAGTCATATCCAGAGCAATTAGGCAACAAAAGGATATCAAAGGGATACAAATTGGAAAGGAGGAAGTCAAGATATCACTATTTGCAGATGATATAATAGTATACAGAAATGACCCAAAATAGGCATGGACTCCCATTGAGAGATGGGGTGACCCGCTGACCTCAAAAATATTAATCCAGAATTCGTCCTGTCAAGAGGAAATGCAGGGACAAAGAATGGAACAGAAATTGACGAAAAGGTTATCTAGAGACTGCCCCACCTAGAGTTCCATCCCATTTGCTACCACCAAACCCAGACACTATTGCTGATGCCAAGAAGTGATTACTGACATGAGCCTGGTAGAGCTGTCCCCTGAGAGGCTTTGCCAGAGCTGGACCAATACAAATGCAGATGTACACAGCCACACATTGGTCTCAGTGTGGGGACTCCAATGGGGGAATTTAGGGAAAAGACTGTAGGAGTTGAAGAGGTTTGCAACCTCATAGGAAGAACAACAGTGTCAACCATCCAGACCTACCCAAAGCTCCCAGGGCCTAAACCACCCATGGTACCAATGGCTCCAGCTGGTTATGTAGCAGAGGATTGCTTTATCTGGCATCACTGGGAGGGGAGCCACTTGGTCGTGTGGAAGCTTGATGACCTGGAATAGGGCAATTCTAGGCTGCTGAGGCAGGAATGGGTGAGTGGGTTGGGGAGCATCCTCATAGAGGCAGGGGGAGGGAGAAGGTGATAGGTGGCTTGTGGAGAAACTGGGAAGTAGGATATTTGAAGTGTAAGTAAAATAACCAATTAAAAAATAAAAGGGGGTCAAGAGTTGTGGGGTAAGAGAAGGTAATAGAATGAATGTTATCACAGTATATTGCACATGGTGAGGAACAATAAAAACAGGAAATGGGTTAAAAGTAAAGAAACAATTGTCCAACTGTTGTACCATCATAACTTAATAAGTTGTGCTGTTTACATTATCATGGATTTCAAATCTTCCTGCTTTGAATGTTAGAGTAGGTAGAACTTTTAATTTAGATACGGACAGAGGTGTAAATTGTGTGCCATGGAGGTCCACAACCTTTTTCTATAAAGAGCAGTTGAAATAATGTGCTTACTTTGAGGAGTATGTAACCCTGTTGTACCTACTTAGCTCTGCTTCAGGCAGAAGAAAACTGTTCTTAGCACCATAAGTGAGTGTGACAGTGTCGAGATGCACCTTTATAAACACAGTGGACAGGAAGAATTCAGCCCTTGGATTTTGGGTACCTTTGTTTTGTTCTGATTTGCCTATAGAAGGTATGAAGTGTTCTTGGTGAGGGTTAAGGAAAAATAAATAATAAGTGTGTCCTATTCATTGCATGATTATGTCATTGTGGAAAATTGTACAACTCATCACAGTATGATCTTTGGTAGAAACAGAGCAATCCTGTTGTTGCTGCTTTATTAGACTCCAAGATTGACATATTTAATTTCTGTATTCAAGAAAAGTACAGAGGTCACCCCTAAATATGTATGCAATAGGTATTTTATTTGAGCCATCAGGTGTTAAAATACTTCCAGGATGACTTAAGGGCAACTCAAATTCTGGAAAACTTCTTTTTGTATAGTCCTCCTTCCACCCACAAATGTTTTACTTTCCCTTGGAAATGTCTTTATTGTTGCAACAGAAGGAAAATATCATCCTTCAAAACCTTTCGCCCAGAGGTTCTGTGTAGTCAAAGGCACAGAGCAGAAAGGTTTATGTCAAAGGACTAGTGAAGCCAGAGTCTTGAGAGCTAAAATCCAATTTAGAAGTGTTGTAAAGATTCTGCTCTCTGTGGCTCTGCAGAAACAACTGGCAAGATGAAGCCAGTTGTGTCATTAAAGCTTTCTGTGAGGGCAGTGAATATGAGGAGGGTCTGACAGGTCCCCTTATGTTTCACTCAGAGCTGATAGGCAGAGTGCTGACCGGAGAGCCTCTCAAAGACCAAATGTTTCATTCCTGGAAATGTTCCACAGCTACTGTTGGATAAAGAGGTTATGGTTTACAGACAGAAGTTAAGTACCCCCAGTGAATTCCCTCTTTGAAACCTTCCAAGTCTTTCTAGAAATTTAATTGCTGTGAGAATAAACAACGATTACTTATGAAATGAATACTTGCATTTGATAAACCCTGTCTTCTGTCCTGATATTTGCCTCTATCTA
This sequence comes from Rattus rattus, assembly GCF_011064425.1. Lineage (NCBI taxonomy): Eukaryota > Metazoa > Chordata > Mammalia > Rodentia > Muridae > Rattus > Rattus rattus. The sequence continues at coordinate 8,447,235 of NC_046167.1, read as the reverse complement.
GGAGCCTCGATCTAGTTAATTTATGAAGTCCTAAGTTCTACTGTCATTTGAGCTGAGCAAACTTTATTTTGAAAATCAAACATGGCTTGTAATTCCCAAAGAATAGTGGTATAAGCTATATAAAGCTATAGCTGTAGATATTAAACTTTAGGCCATGAAGGACAGAGATGTGTTGGACTTGGGAAGCACTTGTGATTATCGTTGTGGACAAAGAAGAATTTCTAGGCTGCAGTGTGTAGTGGGTAAGTTCAAGCAGAACCCATCAGTAACTTTGAGTTCAAGAAATGAGGCAAGATTGGCCCTAGTGCTGTACTTGGGTGCTCCTTGCATTCAGGGGACTGAGACTGGAAGAATGCAAGTTCACGATTTGCCTGGGCTCATAGAAAGACATTTTCTCAAACAAACAAACAACCTCCAAAAGAACAACAAAACAAAACAAAATCAAAACAAACACAGGGAATTGAATCGAAGGTGATCAAATATATAAAATCCCTAGGTTAAAAATCATGGAAAGAGATTGTTGTTCAAGGAAGGAGACCTTGATATCTTCCTATATCACCAGAGCATTTTTAGAGTAGTGACTGCCATGTGTACGTTGAGTTAACATGGGGGGCCTGGAAAAGAAATATCACAATTATTTCTCATTGTAATTAAGCAAGGTCTGAGGAGGGGATGTTCCTGTTAGGCTGGGAAATTTCATAGACATAAAATGTAGACTGTGAGATACTTTAAAGTATTCAAATATTCAAAAGCTTAAATAGAGATATGACGATATAAAATGCCTAGATAATATAATTAGAATATGTAAGTTTAATGAAATACCTAGGGTTGAATTAATGTAACAAGTTGAAGGTGTGACTTTAGACTACCACAACTCAAATACACAAGGACAACCAAAATAAGCTACAGCTGCCAGCCTTGTTCAAGGGCCTACTACACATGTGAGTTTTAGTTCTCAAACTAAAGTGGGCAGAGTACTGCATGAAAATATTATGGCTGAAGGTTTGCCAACTTTGATGAAGTTGTACATCCACAAAGCTAAGAGATCCAGTAAACAACGAATACATGTACATGGTATTTATATTCCAACAAAACAAGTTGAAGTTGGATGGAGGGTGGGAGACCCCATTTGTATACTGCCCTCAAAAATCAAATTTAAACACTAACAAACAAGTAGAATAAAAGCAAAGGATTCTATAATGCTAATACTAGTCAAATTATTCTCTATTTCTAGCAACTAAAATTCATAGAAAAGAATATATTGGTGAATAGGCTATTTTATTAAAATGATATGTAAAATAAATGTTTATTTACCAAATATTGTGGAAGACATAGAGATGAAGCTCCCAGACAGGATCAAGTAAGGACTGCTTACAGGTGCAAGTAGGGGCTGGAATGCCGCCCTTGAGAAGGAAATGTTTTTCTCACTTGGCCTTAAACTATGTTCTGCTGTGTTCTGTTTCTGTGGAAGCGGTTCTGATGGTCTCTTGGTAATGGCGAGTATACTTTGATAATAAGAAGAGGGGTGATTTGTTATGTAAATATTTTGAGAAGAAACCTTTGTTTAGTCGTATTTCTTTGTTTAGTCTTGTCTCAGTTGTTCCTGATATCGTGGGAATAATGATCCAATAATATCTTGCCAAAATGAAAATTATAATAATATGTATTCATATCTATATAAGGATTAATAAAGCTTAAACTGTGTGCAGTTGCTTCTGCCTTTGCTCTACACTCCCTGTGTCCTGGTGGTTTGCGACTATAGCCAGGGCCCCCAAAACACTAAACGTTGACAAATGGTGCCCGAACAGGGACCCTGAATGAAAGTCAGGACGATTGGATAAGGTAAGCATATTTTATTACAGGGAAATGGGACAAGATAAATCTATTCATCTCGCTATGCTTAAACATCTTTTAAAAGTGCAGGGAATTTATATCTCTCAGTATGATTTAGAAATGTGTTTAGAGACAGCAAGAGAGTATACTCCTTGGTTCCCTGATGAGGGTTCCACAGATTCTGATATCTGGGTCAAAGTTAAAGTTAACGTGGAAAAGGCTGTCAGGTAGGGCAAAAAGTTTCCAATTCGTTTCTGGCCTCTTTGGGCTGTTATTTTTACTGTGCTCAAGGCCATGAATGAAGACAGGGTGATAACGAATATAGAACAAGAAGCTACAGCTTCATTACAACGAAAGCGAAAGTAAAAGTTTCGCCGCCTGCACTACTGCCTGAAAGAGTGTTTTTCTACATCATTTCCTGAGGATGACATGTTAACGATAAGATTCAGACGATGATCATAATGAATTACCTACTTTTTCTTTTCCTATAATTAGGCCAGCATTGGTTCAAGGTGTGGCCCAACCGAGTTATAAAGGATGATATTTGTCGGTTGAAAAAGACAGTGACTTTATATAAACCATATATTAAGTTTTTATCTATACTAAAATTAATATTGGAAAGAACGGTGGTAGGAGAGGAAGCTAGAGGACAACTGCTGAAAATTCTTGCTTTTGAAAATGTTAATGAGGAGTATAAGAGAGCATTATTACCTATAAAGGAGACTGGAGATATTAATGCTTATATGAAGAAAAACAAGGATATCTTTTATGAAAATGGAAAGATACACTTTTGACATGTATTGATCCAGATAGAGTTATTAAATTATATATTTTAAATACTTTAAAATATTATACAGTCATTTTAGCTCAAGATAGGTTGCCTTTAGAATGGATATATACTAAACATAAATTTAATAAAACATTAACAACTTATGAGGAACAAATTTCTTTAATTATTCAAAACAAAGACCTGTTACACTGTGGGGATATGATTGTGCTGCTATTGTTTTCTCATTAAGTAAAGATAAAGTTGAATATTTAATACAGATGTCTGAAGTTTTTCAATTAGTCATGGTTTTTTTACACTAGAAATATTGAATTCCATTTTCCCCATAGTAAATTTTGGGATTGCTTTAGAAAACAAAAATTTGTGATAAATACACTAATTTCTGTTGATCCATTGCCATCTGTCATTATTGTGTTTACTGATGGCTCTAAGACCAAGAGACAGATGGCTTATTGGACCAAAGATAAATTTTGAGTACAAGAATCTTCTTTTGGGTCAGTACAACAAAATGAATTATTAGCAGTAATTAATGTATTGCAGGATTTTACTCATGATGTAAATATTATAGCTGATTCAGCTTATGTTGTAGGAGTAGTACAGAATATTGTGACTGCTGTTGTTTCTACATCTAAGCCTATATTAAATATGTTATTCTCACATATTAAAGGACTATTGTTATTACAAAATTCTAGAATATTCATTATACATATTGGATCACATTCAAAATTGCCAGGACCTTGAGTATTTGACAATCATATGGTAGATGAATTAGTGGCATTCGCTACCCCAGAAGAAGAACATAATCATAATCATGCCAATACAGGATATTTACATATTAAATATAAGATTCCCTATTCTCAAGCCAAACAAATTATTGTCAATTGTCCTATTTGTAAGCCTTTACATATAAGATGTATTCTGTCTGAATACACTAATCCCAGAGGAATACATCCTAATGAATTGTGACAAATACATATAACCCGTATCTCTGAGTTTGTTCACCTTTCACATATACATGTAAGCATAGATACTTTTTCAAAATTTGTATGGGCTATGCCATTGCCTGGAGAGCACACTTCTCATGTTATACAGTGTCTATTGGAAACTTTTGCTGTTGTAGGACTGCCCTCTAAAATTAAAACTAATAATGAACCAGCATCTATTTCTTATAAATTTAAACAATTTTGTAAACAATATCATATTTTACAAACTACTGGTATAGAATACAATCCACAAGGACAAGCTTTCGTTGAAAGAGTTCACTATACCCTGAAACAACAAATTATAAAACTAAAAAGGAGGAAAAGAGGTGACCTTACATAGCCTGAATGGAGTTTACAGACTAATCCCTGAGCTATATTGGCACAAGCATTATTTGTAATTAATTTTCTTTATTTACCACAAGGTGAAATTTTATCAAGTGCAGATAGGCGTTTTATTGAACTTTCCCCTGAAGACACGGAATAGCCAGTATGGATAAAAATTGCCCGAGGACATTACTGTATTTAGGTAGGGGATACGGTTTTGTCTTGTTACAGGATGGGAGAGAATTCTGGTTACCTGGGAGATGGATTGATAAGAACCACACCCTACTCCCACAGGAATCCAATTAAACCAGTTATATTTTTTCCTGATGGAAGTCCTTCAGAGATGAAGGAGGTGTCCTCTGTTACTGAAGCCATGGCTTCTCTTAAGGTTGATGAGCGACAATGGAGAAGGATATGTACAGTGACAACCCCATTACCTACGTGGTGTCAGGATGAGCGGAGAGGAGAATGAACACCTTAATGGATCGTTGCTGATGGAATGGGGAGATAGTGGCATTGCTGATAATTGACTGGCTTTTGTGGAAGATCTTATTATGTTTCAAACACATTTGTGGAAGACTGCCGCTACATTAAAAGAAGCGGTGCTTGCTAATGGAAGCTTTTGTGGGACTGCTCAATCTGCCTCTCAGTATAATTTTACTATATTTAAAAAAGAAAAAGTTACTACTTATATTCCTATGCCATATTTGTTTTTAATAAGTAGATTTAATTTTACTAATGGATTTGCTATTAATTCATCTATTCAGTTTGATATAAATCAAGATTCTATTGTGATTATTCAACAAACTTATATGTATAGATGCCTGTTAATTTGGGATGTCATTGGTCTCAAGATCCTCTTAATCATGTGATTATTAAATTTTTAATAATCTGCTGAAGAGAAGTAAAAAAGGATTAGTGTCATTGCAGCTACTATTTTAAGTCTTATTACTGTTACTACTTTGGCACCAGTTTACGACATAGCATTAAAAACATCTATCAGACAAAGCATTTTGTTAAAGACTGACATAAAGATTCATATATGTTATAGATAGAACAAACTGAAATTGATACTAGACTTCAACATCAAGTAGAAGTTTTAAACAGTAGAATGGTTGAGTCCAAAGATGTTATCTATTAAAAATATGTAGATTTAAGATGTGATTGGAATTCTACTATTTTTTATGTTATTAAATGTATGTATAATTATACAGAATATGATTGGAAGTTAATTCAAGCCTATTTAAAAGGTAATGATAGTACTACAAAAGTAATTAATGCCTTAAAATAAGATGTTCGAACGTCTTTTGATAAACAAATAAAAGATACTACCCCTGAGGAAATAGCTAAATTATTGGCTGATCAATTGACAAGATTAGATCCCAAGGCTTGTTGTCAAAGTATTTTCCATAGCTTGGGAGGGGTTAGTTTTGCTGTAATATTATGTACATTATATATTATGTTGCTTTATTTTTACATGATTAAACCCTATAAGGACATTTACTATGTTATAGTGGTATTTTTTTTTTTTTTCTTTTCTTTTTTTATTGGGAAAGGGCCTCGTGTTAAGGGGCAAGCGCTCTACCACTTTTAAAACTTTTAAAAAAAAAAAAGAAAAAAGGAATTATGGAAGACATAGAGATGCAGCTCCCAGGCAAGATCAAGTAAGGATTGCTTACAGGTGCAAGTAGGGGCTGGAATGACGCCCTTGAGAAGGAAATGTTTTTCTCACTTGGCCTTAAACTATGTTCTGCTGTGTTCTGTTTCTGTGGAAGCAGTTCTCATGCTCTCTTGGTAATGGCAAGTATACTTTGATAATAAGAAGACGGGTGATTTGTTATGTGAATATTTTGAGGAAAAACCTTTGTTTAGTCGTGTTTCTTTGTTTAGTCTTGCCTCAGTTGTTCCTGGTATCGTGGGAATAATGATCTTATAATATCTTGCCAAAATGGAAATTATAATAATACATATTCATATCTATATAAGGATTAATAAAGCTTACAACTGTGTGAAGTTGCTTCTGTCTTTGCTCTATACCCCCTGTGTCCTGGTGGTTTGCGACCATACCCAGGGCCCCCATTGCACTAGACGGTGACAAAATACGATGCATCAAAATCATGGAGTAAAAGCTAATAGATTGTTAGGGGGAGGGTGGTAACGGGGAGAGGATGGGGAGGGGAAGCCCATCTAGAAGGGGACGGGAAGGGGTTAGGGGGATGTTGGCCGGGAAACCGGGAAGGGGAATAACAATCGAAATGTAAATAAGAAATACTCAAGTTAATAAAGATAAACAAAAGCTAATAGAACTGAAGAAATAAGTGAGTCCATCAGTGAAATTAGAGATTCTCTCCCTTTCTTCCTTCTTTCTCTCTCTCCCTTTCTCATTATCTCTCTTTGTCTCTCTCTGTCTCTTTCTCTTTCTTGAATTTCTTTCTTTCTTTCTTTCTTTCTTTCTTTCTTTCTTTCTTTCTTTCTTTTTTTTTGAGACAGGGTCTCTCTGTGTATCCCTGGATGTCCTAGAATTAATTCTGTATACCAGCTTGGCTTCAGACTCACAGAGATTGGCTTGCCTCTGACTCCAGAGTGCTAGGACTAAAGGTGTGTATCACTAGGACTGGTGAAGTCATTTTTCTTAAGAAACCAAAGAAAAAGGACAAATGAAACTTACAGTAAGCAGAAGAAAGAAATTTCAATGCTATTTCAATGATTCCTTTGAAAAGGGATGAAATCTATAAATAGACTCATCAGAAGAAACAAACATTCAAAAACACAAGATAAATGACCAATGCAATGAGTAAATTAGAAAGAATCTACTGATACTGTAAGGACAATGTCATTTCTATCATCTTTAAGTTTTTCTCCTATTTTTCTTTAGGACTGCTAAAACTCATGAAGACTATCATTTGCATTTATAGTTTACATTTTCTAGCTGACTGAAGGCATCAAGACACTTGTGAGCCACTTCCCTTTAAGATGGTAATTTTGATCTCTTTCCTAGGAGAAGCTGAGGTTTATATGCATTGTTCACCTCCATGTGACAAGTGGGAAATTATATGATAGGATTTCAGGCACTTGAGAAGAACCTTGCTGCCATGTCGTCTCACAATCAGGAAGGAGCACGTTGTGTGCTCTCCCTGCCTGGTCTGTGATTAGCCTTCAGGAAGAACAGTGAGGAGCCGGGCACACGTCTTTGGAAATGCTTCTATCCCTGCTCTGTCTCAGTTATATTCAAATACAAAAATTTAAAACCAGTGCACAGAGCTTGCATTTTGAAGGTTTTTATCCATATCCAAACTTGCTAGGATTTATCTTCACGCAGCCCTGGCAATTTAGAAAAATGATTTTATTAGCAAGGATATGCCTGTAGCATAGAGTAACAGCAAACATTACTCTTGATTAAAGGCATCTTTGCAAACCTTGAAAATGGACTATCTTCCTGCTGGTCAGATGCTTGAAGTATTATATGAACATTAGAAGGAGTGTTCCTTGTTATGCTGCTGTTTAGGAGTACATGCTATGCTACATGATTTTGAAGACAGTGCTGACAGTTTAGTAACACACTTAGAATCTTTCCGAAGAGTATGTGAAATGGTTACTATATTTAAATGAATGACCTAAGTGCAATTAAATAAGAGTAGAGGTTTTAAGAGAATGTTTTGAAGTGTTATATTTTATTATACTCAGCCAAACATTTCTAAAATGTTCTTGTTGTTGTTCTTGTTGTTTTGTAGCGCTGGGAACTGAACACAAGGTATTGTCTAAGCCTGCTGTGAAATTTTCCTGGGGTGATGAGAGCAAATGACATACCAAAGTACCAATTCCACAAAAGTGCAATGGGGTGAACCAAGTTTACTGGATTTACTTATAGAAAATAGGCAGGGATTACTTACTGGAACATGGGTGATCCCAAAAGAATTCCCACCACTGGGAAATCTCACTCCAGCATGGATGATGACTTTCTGATAACTTCACAGGCTAATTATCACACTTGAGTCATGTTTATCCCTCTTTATATATATGCTATCTCTCCTGAGCTTACTAGAACATGCAAAACTTAGGGAGAAATACAGACAGCTGGGTGACGTTGCAGGCAAGAGTGTCTGGAATCTCAGCTGATGGTGCACTCACCATCTTCACTCTCTGTTTCTGTGAGTGTAAGTCAGTGGGTTGGTTAATGATAGTCTCTTGCTTTGAAATATGTACATCTTTAGCTTCTAATACAAGAGTAATTGACACCCCCCAGCCAGCACCTCCACCTGCACTCACTGCGTTTTGTGTCCCCCACCCCACTCCACAACCCTGCCCTCAGGAGGCCTGCTTTAACCAGGGACACAGGTGATACCCCCACCTGTGGGTCCCCACAGATTCCACCTTCGGTTCTGACCTGCCCTTTGGGTGCTCTATCTAATTTCTAGTCTACACCTCCCTCTGCATCTCTGTCCAGCACATTGCTCCCACCCCCCAACCCATATCCCTGCCTGTCTTCCAGGAGACTTACTCTACCCTGGGACACCCAATTGCACCTACGTCCTGGGAGACCTGCTCCAAGCTTGGACACCCAGGCCAGCCAACTCCAGAGACAACCAGATGGTAAAATGCAAGCACAAGGACATAATCAACAGAAACAGCTCTCCTACTACAGCAAGCCCTGGATATCCTAACATACCCAAAGAGAACGATTGTGACTTTAAATCTCATGTCATGAAGATTATAGAGGCTTTTGAAGAGGATATAAATAATCCCTTTAAAGAAATACAGGAAAACACGGTTAAACAGGTAGAAGCCTTTAAAGAGGAAACAAATCCCTTAAAGAGATACAGGAAAGTACAATCAAATAGGTAAAGGAAATTAATAAAACAGTCCAAGTCCAAAACTGGAACTAGAAGCAATAAAGAAAACACAAATGGAAGCAACCCTGGAGATGTAAAACCTAGGAAAGAGAATAGGAACTATAGACAGTAGCATCATCAACAGAGTGTAAGAGATGCAAGAGAAGGTCTAAAGAGTAGAAGATACTATAGAAGAAATGGATGCATCAGTCAAAGAAAAGGTCAAATGTAAGACAGTTCTAACTCAAAACATTCAGGAAAGTTGGGATACAATAAAAAGACCAAACATAAGAAAAATGGGAATAGAAGAGGGTGTAGATTACCAGTTCAAAAGGCCAGAAAACATCTTCAACAAAATCATAGACAAATCATCCCTAACCTAAAGGAAGAGATGCCTATAAATGTAAAAACAGCCTACAGAACACCAAATAGATTGGACCAGAAAAGAAAACTCCTCTGGTCACATAATAATTAAAACACTAAATGAACTGAACAAAGAAAGAATATTAAAAGTTTCAAGGGAAAAAGGCCAACTAATATATAAAGGCAGACCTATTAGAATCATACCCGATTTCTCAATGGAGAGTCTAAGAGCTAGAATATCCTGGATAGATGTCTTGCAATCCCTAAGAGATCACAGATTCCTGAACAGACTACTATACTCAGCAAAACTCTCAATCATCATAGATATAGAACACAAGGTATTCTGTAGCAAATACAACTTTAAACAACATCTCTCTATTAATACAGCCCTACAGAGGATACTAGAGGGAAAACTCCAGCACAAGGAGGTTAACTACACCAAAGAAAACAAAAGAAGTTAGTTATCTCACAGCAAACCCAAATGAAGATAATCACACATACACAGAACCACCTTCAACAACAAAATAACTGTAACTAACAATCAGTGGTCATTAATATCTCTCACCATCAATGGACTAGATTCACCAATAAAATGGCACAGACTAGCAGGCTGGATACATAAATAGGATCCATCATTCTGCTTCACACAAGAAACACACCTCAGCAATAAAGATAAACACTACCTCAGAATAAAGGGCTGGAAAAATGTTTTTCCAAGCAAATGGACCCAACAAACAAACTGGAGTCTCCATTCTAATATCTAGTAAGATAAACTTTCAACCAAATTAATTAAAAGATACGGGGAAGGATACTTCATACTCATCAAAGGAAAAATTCACTAGGATGAAGTCTCAATTCTGAACATCTATACTCCAAATGCAAGGGCACCCACATTTGTTAAAGAAACTTTGTTAAAACACACATTGAACCACACACACTAATAGTGTGAGACTTCACCAATGGACAGATTATTGAAACAGAAACCGAAGAGAGACAATGAAACTAACAGATGTTATTAATCAAATGGATTTAACAACCTGCTGGGATGGCAATCATTTACAACCACTCTGGAAATCAATCTGCTGGTTTCTCAAAACATTGAAACTAGTTCTACCTGAAGGCTTAGCTATACCACTGTTGGACATATACCCAAAGGATGCTCCATCATATCATAAGGACATATGCTCCACTCTGTTCATAATAGCTTTACTCATAATAGCCACAACCTGAAAGAAACCCAGATGTCCATCAACAGAAAATGTATTTCATTTACACAATGGAATACTATTCAGCTATTAAAACCCAGGACATCATGAATTGTGTGGGCAAATGGATAGAACTAGAAAATCTCGAATGAGGTAACTCAAATCCTAAAGGACATGCATGGCATATATACACTAATAAATAGATATTAACTAAAAAGCACAGAATACCCATGATATATCTCACAGACCCAAAGAAGTTAAACAGTAAGGAAGGCCTGAGTGACTATACTTGAATCTCACTTAGAAGCGTGGGAACAAAAATAGTCATGGGAGGAAGTAGGCAGGAGGAACCTGGGTATGAAAAGGGAGGAAGAAGGGAATAGGGAGTCAGGATCAAGTATGGAGAGAGACAGGAAAGATTTCCAGAGAGACAGGAGAATGAATAGAAATATGCAGCTGCCTGGGTGGGGGCTGAGGAATTCGCAGGGATGAGGGAGGCTCTCAGGAGTCAATGCAAGTGACCTTAGTCTAAATGTTCAACAATGGGGATACAGAACCTGAAGATACTACCTCCAGTAGCAAGACAAGATACCCAGTGGAGGTATGGGGACACCAACCCATTCAGAGATGTTGACCAAAAAATTGGTCCTGTCTAAAAGAAATTTAAGGACAAAGATGGATCAGAGATTGAAGGAAAGGCCATCTAGTGAATGGCCCAACTTGAGACCCATCCCATGAGCAGGCACCAATTCCTGACATTATTACTAATGGTATGTTGTGCTTGAAGATAGGAAATGAGAATAGCTGTTTTCTGAGAGGCTCTATCCAACAGCTGACAGAGACAGATGCAGATACACACAGCCAAACATTGGACTGAGGTCAGGGACCCCTATGTCAGGGGAAGGCCTTGAAGGTAATGACAACCCCACAGGAAGACAAATAGTGTCAGCTAACCTTGACCCCTGGGAGCTTCCAGGGACTGATCTACCAATCAAAGAGCATACAAGGGCTGGTCTGAGATCCTGGCACAGGTGTAGTAGAGGGTTGTCTGGTCTAAGTAGGAGAGGGTACCTGTAATCCTGCAGGGACTTGATGCACTAGGATTGGGAGATACCCAAGGTGTGGAACCTTCCCAAAGGCAAAGAGGAGGGGAGGTTGGTGGAACCCTGGGAGGGGGCAGCATTTGACATGTAATTAAATAGAGAAAGAAAGAATACATGAAGTGCCTTTTCAGAAGTAATTCATCTAGAAGCTCTTAGAATATTTTCATCAAGTGCCAAACATCTCCATCTATATTGTAAAAGCATTTCTGCTACATAATTCATTTACTTGACAAGATAGTTGACAGAAACTAATCTGGCCTTTCTATGACCAGAGCTTCATTTATTTGGTACATATGTTCTCATAATCTTACCTTAGAGATAATACCTTTCTTTTACAAAGCACTATTGTTTATCGTGTTTTTGAAGAATAAAATACATTGAGATTTATACTGGTCATCTTTACTGACTTTTAAAGCCATTTCTACTCAAATGGATTTAAATTTACATTTTTTGTTATTGCTCCAAGACTTTTTGCATTTTCTTCAATTTGCATGTATAGCATAGGTGTTTCTTTCTAATGTTTGAGTCTATTGATTTATTTTTATACAAAGCTTCAGTGAACATTGTTATTATTCTCAGTGAATATACTTGCGTATGTTTTGATTGTGGCTATTATTTTCCATTTTCTAGAAAATTCTAGGTTGTAGTTGCAGGCAACTTAGAAATCAAATGCAAAATCATTGTAATATTAAACTGGCACAAGTAGGGTTGGACCTTATTTATCCATGATTACTCAAACCAATGCTGCAGTCATAGGAACAGATGAATGGAGTCGAGTGGTACTAAGGTAGTTAAAGTGTTAGGATTTGGTGGTTCATTTTTTTCCCTTTAAATATAATTAAGGAATTTTAGTGTGTTTCTTTTCCTTAAAAACTTGCTCCATAGTTCCTACATCCTGAAGAACAAGTTGCCAGTGGTTCTATGTCCCTGCTTCAAAGTATTATAACAGGCCATCAGTTTTCTAGGAAGTGAAAATATATGAGGCACTGTTTGCTTAGTCATTACACTGTGGTATCCCCATCAGTCAAATGTCTCTAACAGCTTTGCAAGAAGGCTGTTAAACATTAACTTATTTTATGTGTATGTCTGTGTGTCTGACTGCATGTTTGTGCATTTCATGTGTGCAGGTGCCTGTGGAGGTGAGAAAGGGGCATTGGATCTCCTAGAACTGGAGTTATGGGTTATTTGAGCCACCTGATGTGGGTGCTGGGGATGGAACTGGGGTCATCTCTGAGAGTAACACATGCTCTTAACTGATGAGCTCTCTTTCTAGTCCTTTGCTATTATTATTTTGTATTATTATTTTGTGAAATAAACAAGACAATTCTCTTTGTTTAGGTTGTTTAAAGTTTACTATGGAAATATTCAAAGTTATAGAAGATAAAAGAGAGAAAAAGATAGTATAGAATCCAACTAGATTATGGCCCCTTTGGTGGTTTTGTTTCACCCACATTTCCCATTCGCTGTCCTGTTCTAATATACACGTTTATTTTTCACAGTATTGAGCAATTTAAATGTCCACAAATCTAACAGGCTTTTAAACTGTCATCTTTGGTTAGATACCATGTGACTATTGGGGGCAGAAAGAACATCTGGTCCATTTTAACACCAACAGATTAACAATGGTTTGCTACTCTTCTTTTTTTTTACTTAAACAAGAAATGAGTTAGCCATTACATGGTTAGTAAGTTCAACCCTACTTTCCACATATGGAAACCGAGTCACAGAAAAGGTGAAACACTTCACAAGAGTGGGAAAGCAAGAATTCTGAGTCAAACAATCTGGCCTCAAAGGTAGAGAGAACAAGCTAAAAATAATTTGCAGTGGCAACACCTGTATCTCAAAGGTGAAGCCTTTGGTCTTACTGGTTAGCCAGCAGCACTCTCTGCTGACATCTTCATACCCATTACTAATTTTTTAAAAAAGATTTATCTTTTTATTATATATGAGTACACTGTAGCTGTCTTCAGACACACCAGAAGAGGGCATCAGATCTCACTATAGATGGTTGTGAGCCACCATGTGATTGCTGGGATTTGAAGTCAGGACCCCTAGAAGAATAGACAGTGTTCTTAACCACTGAGTCATCTCTCCAGCCCTCCATTCCCAGTTTTAACACTGCTCAGGGAGAATGAACATTTAAGTGACAGCTCAGTTACCCCAGCAGCAGTCTGATTGGGCATCTTTTTGGTACCTTTTCTGGTCAAGTCAAAAAAAAAAAAAAAAAAGGCAGGAATGCAGAAGTTAACGATTGAATCCAGCCTGCTTATCTCTAAGTCTGCTATCAGAATTATGTGTTTGATTGAACACATTTAGTATGAGTGTAATGGGCCAGCTTCTGAGCAGTCTACAGGGAATTAAAATTTGTCTTAAATGTCAGCTGGAGTTTATTTCAGCCATGCTGGGTAAGTTCTAGCATGCTGGACTTTTATGTGGAGCATGTTCACCTTGTCATGTTATTTCCAATGCCACTGCAGTCATTGATGATTGTTCTTTCATCATCAGCCATGAGAGGAGGCATCTGCATCAAGAAGGAAACCTTTCCTCCAGAGGCACATTTTCAGTTCCCTACGGATGTATAGCGAGCATTTGACATTCTCAGATTAACTGTTATGTGGTTTGCAAAGATTTTCTTTTCTACTCCGGGGAGTGGAATGGCTTCTCTGTTACTTACAATTCAAATGCATAGAAATGCAAATATATAGCCACAGTAGTGTTATGAATGGGAAAAGGAGAAAATGACATGAGAGAGTGGGTCAGGAATAGAATATATTTTCCCCCTTTTTTAAGAGTTGTGATATGGGAGTTGGGGATTTATCTCAGTGGTAGAGCGCTTGCCTAGCAAGTGCAAGGCCCTGGGTTCAGTCCTCAGCCCTGGAAAAAAAAAAGAGCCATGATATGGCAGTCAAGCTGCAGGAGCCCTGCAGTTCAGACTGTGCCTGGATCTGAACAGAGCTGGACAATTAGCTCCCTGCACCCAAATCCCGTGGGAGAGAGAGCTAGACATTCAGAGGGGCAGACACGCCTGGGAAACCAGAGAAGACTACTCTCTGCCCACATTTCTGACTCTAGAGGAAAACACCTAATGCCATCAGGGCCCCCTGAGCACAGGGACCCAGAAGTAGGGGCAGGCCCTTCTGGTTGCTGCCCTTCAGAGAGCTAAAACCTAGACCTGAGGAGCTACTTCAGGCCCGAGACCAGAGGTGAGACCAATTTTTCTGCTCCAAGTGACCTGCCTGTTGGACTCAGGACATACAAAGGCAAAATTCCTTTGGGGACCGGACCCTTCCGGTTTCTAGCTGGTGTCTGAACCTCACTGATCCCCACAGCTCCCTGCTCCCAAACCCCATGTGAGAGAGAGCAGATTGTCCAGAAGTGTGGGCAATACTGAGGCTGCAGGGCAGGAGAGACCTCCACTTCTGTCCACCTTTGCCCACATCCCTGGCCCAAGAGGAAACTGTATAGGGCCTCTGGGCCCAGAGAGATGGGGCAATCAAGCTGCAGGAGCTCTGCGCCTAGCACCATCTGGGCCCCTCGCAAACTAGGAACCAGGAGAAGTAGGGGGAGACCCTTCTGGTTCCTGCCCACAGGGACAGCTGAAAGCCAGTGGACAGGAGCGACTACATGCCTGAAATCAGAACACTCTGTTCCCATAACTGGCTGAAAAAAACCCAGGAAAACAGAGTTACAGCACTCCTGACCCACAGGCCTGTCAAGGTAACACCAGAGACAACCTGATGGCAAGAGGCAAGCGCAGGAACCCAAGTAATAGAAACCAAGACTACATGGCATCATCAGAGCCCAAGTCTCCCACCAAAGCAAACACTGAATATCCAAACACACCAGAAAAGCAAGATCTAGATTTAAAATCACATTTGATCGTGATGATGGAGGACTTTAAGAAAGACATAAAGAACTCCCTTAGAGAAATGTAAGAAAACACAACTAAACAAGTAGAAGCCCTTAGAGAGGAAACACAAAAATCCCTGAAAGAATTACAGGAAAACACAATCAAACAGGTGAAGTAATTGAATATGGAAATAGAAGCAATAAAGAAAGCACACAAGGAAACAACCCTGGATATAGAAAACCAAAAGAAGAGACAAGGAGCTGTAGATACAAGCTTCACCAACAGAATACAAGAGATGGAAGAGAGAATCTCAGGAGCAGAAGATTCCATAGAAATCATTGACTGAACTGTCAAAGATAATATAAAGCGGAAAAAGCTACTGGCCCAAAACATACAGGAAATCCAGGACACAATGAGAAGATCAAACCTAAGGATAATAGGTATAGAAGAGAGTGAAGACTCCCAACTTAAAGGACCAATAAATATCTTCAACAAAATCATAGAAGAAAACTTCCCTAACCTAAAGAAAGAGATGCCCATAAACATATAGGAAGCCTACAGAACTCCAAATAGATTGGACCAGAAAAGAAACTCCTCCCGTCACATAATAGTCAAAACATTAGATGCACAAAACAAAGAAAGAATATAAAAAGCAGTAAGGGAAAAAGGTCAAGTAACATATAAATGCAGACCTATCAGAATTACAACAGACTTCTCACTAGAGGCTATGAAAGCCAGAAGATCCTGGACAGATGTCATACAGAGCCTAAGAACACAAATGGCCACCCAGGTTACTGTATCCAGCAAAACTCTCAATTAACATAGATGGAGAAACCAAGGTATTGCATGACAAAACAAAATTTACACAATATCTTTCTACAAATCCAGCCCTACAAAGGACAATAAATGGTAAAGCCCAACACAAGGAGGCAAGCTACACCCTAGAAAAAGCAAGAAACTAATCATTTTGCAACAAAACAAAGAGAAGACAAGCACACAAACATAATCTCACCTCCAAATATGAATATAACAGGAAGCAACAATCACTATTCCTTAATATCTCTCAACATCAATGGACTCAATTCCCCAATAAAAAGATACAGATTAACAAACTGGATATGTAATGAGGACCCAGCATTTTGCTACCTACAGGAAGAACACATCAGAGACAAAGACAGACACTACCTCAGAGTAAAAGGCTGGAAAACAAATTTCCAAGCAAATGGTCGGAAGAAGCAAGCTGGAGTAGCCATTCTAATATCAAATAAAGTCAATTTTCAACTAAAAGTCATCAAAAAAGGTAAGGAAGGACACTCTATATTCATCAAAGGAAAAATCCATCAAGATGAACTCTCAATCCTAAATACCTATGCTCCAAATACAAGGGCGCCTACATACATAAAAGAAACCTTACTAAAGCTCAAAGCACACGTTGCACCTCACATAATAATAGTAGGAGATTTCAATACCCCACTCTCATCAATGGATAGATCATGGAAACAGAAATTAGATAGAGACATAGACAGACTAACAGAAGTTATGAACCAAATAGACTTAACAGATATCTATAGAACATTCTATCCTAAAACAAAAGGATATACCTTCTTCTCACCACCTCATGGTTCTTTCCCCAAAATTGACCATATAATAGGGCACAAAACAGGCCTCAACAGATAAAGATAGAAATAATCCCATGTGGCCTATCAGACCACCACAGGCTAAAGCTGGTCTTCAATAACAATATGGAGAGAATGCCCACATATATATGGAGTTGAACAATGCTCTACTCAATGATAACCTGGTCAAGGAAGAAATAAAGAAATTGAAGACTTCTTCAAATTTAATGAAAATGAAGGTACAACATACCCAAATTTATGGGACACATTGAAAGCTGTGCTAAGAGGAAAACTCATAGCTCTGAGTGCCTGCAGAAAGAAACAGGAGGGAGCATATATCATCAGATGACACAGAGAGTTTGTGCAAATTAACAAAATCAGAAATGAAAAGGGAGACATAACCACAGAATCAGAGGAAATTCAAAAAATCATCAGATCCTACTACAAAAGCCTATATTCAACAAAACTTGAAAATCTGGAGGAAATGGACAATTTCCTAGACAGATACCAGGTCCGAAGTTAAATCAGGAACAGTTAAATCATTTAAAAAAACCCCATAACTCCTAAAGACATAGAAGCAGTCATTAAAGGTCTCCCAACCAAAAAGAGCACAGGTCCAGATGGGTTCAGTGCAGAATTCTTTCAGCCTTTCATAGAAGACCTCATACCAATACTATCCAAACTATTCCACAAAATTGAAACAGACAGAACACTACTGAATTCCTTCTATGAAGTCACAATTACTCTTATACCTAAACCACACAAAGACCCAACAAAGAAAGAGAACTTCAGACCAATTTCCCTTATAAATCTCGATGCAAAAATACTCAATAAAATTCTTGCAAACAGAATCCAAGAACACATCAAAACAATCATCCACCATGATCAAGTAGGCTTCATCCCAGGCATGCAGGGATGGTTTAATATACGGAAAATCATCATCATAATCCATGATATAAACAAACTGAAAGAACAAAACCACATGATCATTTCATTAGATGCTGAGAAAGCATTTGACAAAATTCAACACCCCTTCATGATAAAAGTCCTAAAAAGAACAGGAATTCAAGGTCCATACCTAAACATAGTAAAAGTCATATACAGCATACCAGTGGCAAGAATTAAACTAAATGGAGAGAAACTTGAAGCAGTCCCACTAAAATCAGGGACTACACAAGGCTTTCCACTCTCTCTCTCTACTTATTCAATATAGTTCTTGAAGTCCTACTCAGAGCAATCAGAAAACAAAAGTAGATCAAAGGGATACAGATTGGAAAGGAAAAAGTCAAAATATCACTATTTGCAGATGATGATAGTATATTTGGATCCCACAAGTTCCACCAGAGAACTACTAAAGCTGATAAACAACTTCAGCAAAGTGGCTGGGTATAAATTAATAAACAGTCTTTCCTCACACAAAAAGAAACAAGTGAGAAAGAAATTAGGGAAACAACACCTTTCATAATAGTTCCAAATAATATAAAGTACCTCGGTGTGACTTTATCCAAGCAAGTGAAAGATCTGTATGATAAGAACTTCAAGCCTCTGAAGAAAGAAATTGAAGAAGATCTCAGAAGATGGAAAGATCTCCCATGCTCATGGATTGGCAGGATTATTAATATAGTAAAAATGGCCATTTTACCAAAAGCGATCTACAGATTCAATGCAATCCCCATCAAAATTCCAACCCAATTCTTCATAGAGTTAGACAGAACAATTTGCAAATTCATCTGGAATAACAAAAAACACAGGATAGCTAAAACTATTCTCAACAATAAAAAGACTTCCAGAGGAACCACTATCCCTGAACTCAAGCAGTATTACAAAGAAATAGGGATAAAAACTGTATGGTATTTGTACAGAGACAGACAGATAGACCAATGGAATAGAATTGAAGACCCAGAAATGAACCCATACACCTATGGCCACTTGATTTTTGACAACGCAGCCAAAACCATCCAATGGAAAAAAGATAGCATTTTCAGCAAATGGTGCTGATTCAACTGGAGGTCAGCATGTAGAAGAGCGCAGATCGATCCATGCTTATCACCCTGTACAAAGCTTAAGTCCAAGTGGATCAAGGACCTCCACATCAAACCAGATACACTCAAACTAATAGAAGAAAAACTATGGCAGCATCTCATGGAACACATGGGCACTGGAAAAAATTTCCTGGACAAAACACCAATGGCTTATGCTCTAAGATCAAGAATCAACAAATGGTATCTCATAAAACTGCAAGCTCCTGTAAGGCAAAGGACACTGTTGTTAGGACAAAACGGCAACCAACAGATTGGGAAAAGATCTTTACCAATCCTACATTCGATAGAGGGCTTATATCCAAAATATACAAAGAACTCATGATGTTAGCCTGCAGGGAGACAAATAACCCTATTAAAAAATGGGGTTTAGAGCTAAACAAAGAATTCACAGCTGAGGAATGCCGAATGGCTGAGAAACACCTAAAGAAATGTTCAACATCTTTAGTCATAAGGGAAATGCAAATCAAAACAACCCTGAGAATCTACCTCCCACCAGTCATAATGGCTTATATCAAAAACTCCAGCGACAACAGATGCTGGCGAGGATGTGGAGAAAGAGGAACATTTCTCCATTGTTGGTGGGATTACAGACTGGTACAACCATTCTGGAAATCAGTCTGGAGCTTCCTCAGAAAATTGCACATTGCACTACCTGAGGACCCAGCTATACCTCTCTTAGGCATATACCCAAAAGATGCCCCAACATATAACAAAGACATATGCTCCACTATGTTCATAGCCGCCTTATTTATAATAGCCAGAAGCTGGAAAGAACCCAGATGCCCTTCAACACAGGAATGGATACAGAAAATATGGTACATCTGCACAATGGAATATTACTCAGCTATCAAAAACAATGACTTTCCGAAATTCATAGGCAAATGGATGGAACTGGAAATTATCATCCCGAGTGAGGTAACCCAATCACAGTAAAACACACATGCTATGCCCTCTTTGATAAGTGGATATTAGCCCAAATGCTCGAATTACCGTAGATGCCCAGAACACGTGAAACTCAAGAAGGATGACGAAAATGCAGATGCTTCACTCCTCCTTTAAAAGGGGAACAAGAATACCCTTGGGAGGGGATAGGGAGGCAAAGTTTAGAACAGAGGCAGAAGGAATGCCCATTCAGAGTCTGCCCCACATGTGGCCCATACATACACAGCCACCAAACTAGATAAGATGGATGAAGCAAAGAAGTGCAGGCTGACAGGAACCGGATGTAGATCTCTCCTGAGAGACACAGCCAGAATATGGCAAATACATAGGCGAATGCCAGCAGCAAACCACTGAACTAAGAACGGGACCCCCGTTGAAGGAATCAGAGAAAGGACTGAAAGAGAGGAAGGGACTCGAGACACCATATGAACAACAATGCAAACCAACCAGAGCTTCCAGGGACTAAGCCACTACCTAAAGACTATACATGGACTGACTCTGGGCTCCAACCTCATAGGTAGCAATGAATATCCTAGTAAGAGCACCAGTGGAAGGGGAAGCCCTTGGTCCTGCCAAGACTGAACCCTCAGTGAACGTGATTGTTGGGGGGAGGGCAGTAATGGGGGGAGGATGGGGAGGGGAACACCCATCTAGAAGGGGAGGGGAAGGGTTAGGGGGGATGTTGACTGGGAAACCAGGAAGAGGAGTAACAATCGAAATGTAAATAAGAAATACTCAAGTTAATAAAGATAAAAAAAAGTGATGTGATTACTGATTATCCCACTTCTTTTGCTGCATATGAAGTTATTATAGCAGGAATCTATGTAACTAATGTTCCATTAGCTATACTGAGAACTAATTTTTTTTTCTTTTTTCTTTTTTTGGAGCTGGGGACCGAACCCAGGGCCTTGCGCCTGCTAGGCAAGTGCTCTACCCCTGAGCTAAATCCCCAACCCCTGAGAACTAATTTTTTAAAGCATCAATATGTCTCACTGAGTATTTTTTCTGCTTATTGGTGAGGTTATGTTTTGAAATATTTTCTATTTTCATTTGATGACAATGATGGAAAATCTATGTAGTTAAGCCTTTTGAAATTTCACAGGGAATGAAAAATGTCTGTTTACCACCTAGTAGAATTCCTACTAATAAATAATGAATGCTTTGTATAAAAAAATCAGAAAAAAAGAAAAATTCTCTATGAAAATAATTGTGACTTTTATTAAAAAAAAAAAGAGTCGTGATACTGTGAGTTAAGACATTGACCATGCTGCAATTAAAACTCAGATATAAATTTGTTGTGCAGCCGTGTGTAGTTGCCACCCTTTTTTATTTTATCTTAGAAACACGAGCTGTTTAAAACCTTGCCATTTTGCAAAACAATGTAAAACTCAAATAGCTGGCTAATTCTATTACCAATTGGTGATAATGTAAAATTTTCTATTGACCAAAACTAACATTTAACTTTGCACACTGATGGGCCACACACAATGGCCTAAGCCACCAATCTAGCATGGCATTTACCAGGGTATGAACTGTTGGGATAAATTGTTCCCTTTCCTTCTGGATTACAGTGTTGCTGGAAGTTGGCATTTGGGGACATTGGGACTTGGTGAACTTTAGATGAACTGAAATACATGTGTTGCATTGAAACTTCTGTTCCTGCCTGAGAGTGGGAAGTCTGCAGCTCTGGTGTGCAGAGTGGATTGGGATACACAGATTGTTTTGACTGGCAAAGTATGGTGGAGCAGTGTCGTATTCTCAGCTGCTTCTGAGCTTATTTTCTAAACTGCTTTTGAAGGTTGTGTGTTCCAGATGCTTGGCAAACTGCTGGATAGGTCCTTTGCAGTCTATGAACCTTTTACCTATTCATCAAAGTCACCGTTCCACTCCCACTCACCTGGTATACTCTTTGGGTTATTAATGGACAGATACCATGACTCTCCCTGAGTTCACTTTCTTACTGGAAGAAGGAACCGAGCCTAGCCTGTCCCAACGATTCATTAAATACAACACATGTATTTAGTTCATCTAAAGTTCATCAAGTCCCAATGTCCCCAAATGCCAACTTCCAGCAACCCTGTAATCCAGAAGGAAAGGCAATAATTTATCCCAACAGTTCATACCCTTGTAAATGCCTTGCTAGATCTGTGGTGTAGGCCATTGTGTGGGCTCATCAGTGTGCCGACAAAGTTAAATGTAAACTTTGGGCAATAGAAAATTTACATTATCACCAATTGGTAATGAAAGAATCAGCCAGCTATTTGAGTTTTACATTGCTTTGCAAAATGGCAAGGTTTGAAACTATTGTTTTCCAAGCTGTGCACTACTCTTTTGGAAGTGTTCAGAGTTAATTTGAAGAGCCTAAGTATAAGTTCTACCCACCCCACTTTGCATGATTCTTGTAAAAAGCACACTGAAGTGTGATTGACACACAGAAGTTGCCCATGTTTATTATACACAACTCAATGAGCTTGAAGTGCATGACTCTCAAAATTATTTTTTAAAAAATTATGCATCCTTATGTATCTGATGAAAATATGAAGACAGTTCAGTGAAGATTCACATTTATTTGTCTATATGCATGGTTATTAAGGAACACAGGAAAGGTAAATTGATCTTCAGAAAAATTAATTGCATAATTAAAGAGGTTTAATTTATATCCTAGTCAACTTAATAAATAAATTCTATCAGTTATGTAAAATATTTGTTTTATGTTGAGTACTAAATTTGAGAGAGAGTAACTTCTGAATGCGTATTTTTTTTTGAGATGTTGAATTTTTTTTCCTGACATTTACTGTAGAGTCAGGTTTTATAGAGGATTAGCTTTATCAGATTGGAACTCTAAGATCATAACTGAGCAAATCACTACAAATATTGTTTTCTGAGAGAAAAAAGAATTATGTTACAGTATGGTAGAGTTCTTCAATAAAGCAGAAGTGTTCATAAACAGGCAGGTAGAAATAAAATATGGAAATTTTATGTATGTAATTATAGGAGCAGACAAGTCTCGTAAGGTGCTACTGTTGCAAGTAGATGGCTATGATTCACTCCATGCACAAAGGACTGGAGGTAGGAGGTAGGAAGCCAGTGCTCTAATCTCTAGTCTGAGGCTAGAGGTTTCTGTAGAGTGATGGGAGTGAGGTAGCCAGATGGTTGAGAGTAGGTGGATTAAGAACAGGAGCACAGATTCTCCTCCTTCCAGTCTTACGTCTGCCTTATATAAGAGAGGTGCCTTTCTTATATATGCATCATTCCCTACTGGGATATCAGATGTCTCAGGTCCTGTCACTGCTCCTGGACTTTTCAGAGTAGATGTTCTGGTACCTTAGTTTGGGTATCTTTTCTTCTTCTCTGAACTTACTTAGAGATCTCTTTAATAAAGCTGTTAGCTCCAGGTGATTCACATCTTAGGTCAGACACTATTCTTGGGAAAGAGCTTTACACAGCAGCATGAATACCCATGCGAAGAACGTGTCGGTTTCTCAAAAATTAGATACTGATTAAGCAATGATTGAGATTTGAGGATAAGACCTACCCTTCCTGTTTGGAGGACTAGAGACTTAAGATTTACTTTTTTTTTTCTTTTTCAGTTATTTAACTGTGACTCATTTCATCACAACAAGCCCATTCAGACCTTCCTTCTAGACCGTTCAGTTATTCTCAAAGGAGACCCATCAGATAACACACACCATATCTTCACTTACTGAAGAACAGGTATCTGTCGAGCGGGCATTATGTTCTAGTCTCGGTCTTAAGCATACAGTGATGAGAGAAACAAGAAAAAAACTTGACTTTGAGAGCAGTTGGCCAAACGGGGACCCTTACATGAGTAATCTATATCTTAGAACAGGTACAGATGTATTGGGAAAATTGAGCTGGGCAAGGAAGTGTAGAAAAGAAAGATCTGTTGAATTAGAGTGGGTAAGGCACACTACTCTGATAGTGATCTTCTGACCTGAGTCCTGTAGAATATGAGTGATCTCTGGAATCCCTAGGGAAGTAAGTTCTAGGCAGAGGAGTATACCTGCGTATGGAAATGGACTTAGTATGCTTCAGGGCCTTGAATCAGTCAGTGCCCTACAAGGGAACAGCAGTTGAGAGCGGGAGGCTCACAGAAGAGCAGGCAGGCTTATTATGCAAGACCTTGCGGATTTTTAAAGGCTTAGGGTTTTACATGGGCAAAAGTGGGAAGGCATGTGAAAACATATTATATTTTATATTTAATAGGGCTAATTTATTGTGCCATGGAAATGGGGTAAAAGAGATATCTGTTAAAACACTGCTGCACTAGTGCGCTTGACAGACTTTGGTGGAAGTGAGGAGGTGGGAAGCAGGGAAAAGCACCCCCTTTTATGGTACTTGTAACTTTAATAATGGCTTAAATGTGGGCGATGAGTAAACAACACTTAACACCTATCGTCTCTGCTTTCTAGAAGAAGAGACACTCATTTCAGTTGACTTCCTACTTGACTTACTGACACAATGGTAGGATGCTGAGACACAGACGTGGCAGTTGAGCCCAGGCTTTCTGCAGCCTATGTGCTCCTTGCCTTATGGATCTGTCTCTCAAGATCCAGATGCTTCATCGCCTGCTGATCTTCAACATTTCCTATGAGACTCTGGGTAAGATGTCCCTTTTTTTCTTCCTCCATGCTGATGGTGGCCAACAATCCTTTGTGTGCTTGCCGCTCTATACTTGGCTGTTTTTCAGGGTCATATTCCCGTGTATCCTTTTATGCTTTCATCCTCTAACATGAGTACTGATCATTAACACTGGATTAGGGACTCACCAATCCAGAATGTCCCCATCTTAACTGAGAGCATGGAAGCTACTGTATTGCAAGCATGGTCACTTTCCTAAGATCTGGGACTTGTGTTTAAATATATCATCTGATGGTGGTAGGGCCTTTCTCCTTCCAGAAGTTCTTTTTGGTTCACTTTTTATTTTACTTCTGAAATTTATGAGTTTCCATCTTTTGTCTCCCAAATGATCTTTTTCCGAATGGAAGTAATAACTAAAAGTATAATATTCACTTCAATTATTATTTTTAATTGTGTATGTGCAATACCCGCGGAGACCAGAAGAGGGCATTTGATTCCCCTGGAACTGGCTGTTGTGAAGTGCCTGACTTCAGTGCTTGGAACTGATCTCTGGTCCTCTGCAAGACCTGTAGACACAGTTAACTGAGGTGGGGAAGGGACCTCTCTCCCCAGCCCCAATACTCCCCATCCTCCACATCTCCAGTACACAGTTTTAGAGCTGTTTCAAATTCAGAATGCAAGACTTGTGGAAGGAGGCCAGTCAGCAGGTGTGTCTTGGATGCAGATGATGGCAGTGTTTCGTGAGCATCTGGGATATCCACTCCGAGAACATCTCCAGAAAACACACATCTGTCACTGGTTTTTAAAAAAGTTAATTTCAGAGAGAAATTTGACATGAAAATCAAACCATCATCAATCCATTCCTAGAAACGTGTCTATCAGCTAATGAAATTGTTGGGCTGTAGCTGTCAGTAAACGGGAACTTTAAGTTTATATACTAACCCCATTCTCATCTGCCAAAACTAGGATGCGAAATAAGGACAGATGAGGGTATTCTTTTTTTTTTTTCTTAGTCAGAAGGCAGGAAGCTCCCTAGTCCTTGGCTTCATGTGGGGCTCTTAGCAAAGCTCAGGCATTTTGGTTGACTATGTATACAAAATTTACAGTTTGTATACAATTCTGTGGCCTTGATTCTGTAATTTTTTCCTCTTTTACTGAGTGGCAGCTTCTTTTTCTGTCTCTTCCTCCTCCTCCTTCTCTTCTTCTTCCTCTCCCTTCCCTTTTCCCCTTCACCCTCCTCCACCTCCTCATTCTCCTCCTTTTCTTCCTCCTCCTTTTTTCTTCTTCCTCCTCCTCCACACCCCTTCAGTTTATGTTGGTATCTATTTACTGGGTATGGATGAAATCCAAGCTCTGAAGAAAATGTCCATTGCATAGGATTCCTCCTGTGTCAATAGAGATGGGGACATCAAATGGTCACTTCTAGGATACCAAGTGGTTATTTCTAACTTGAAGTGTAAAGATGGCTCAGTGTAATCTTAAGTTTATATCCAGTCAGAGCCTGTTTATGTCACTCACCTTTAAAACTTTAGTTCAGTTGGCTGTTGTTTTATGTGTTTGTGGGAGTTTATACTGTTAAATTCTCCTTGCTTAATGGTATAATTGGTGCTACTGTTCTGGTATTCGATTAGAGTCTGGTTGCCAGTAATTAATAAATACCATTACTTAAGGCTATGGAAGCAATTTTGATTATAAAATAAATGTTTACTCTGGGGACATGCATTTGCCTTTCCCTGTAATGTGAGTTTCCTTTGCCTTGATTAGTGCTGGAGTTACCGTTTGAAGAAAGCCAACTAAGTGCAGACCTTCTCAAGAAGACAAATGCCTTTCAACACAGGCTGTGTGTGTGCAGAGAGGCCGGGCGATTGGCAAAGCATCAAAGTGAGAAGCTAGAGGATTGCATTTGCAAAGCATCAAAGTGAGAAGCTAGAGGATTGCATTTGAACCTTAATGCCTCTCCTCAATGAAGTCCTTATGGTGGGAAAGTGTTTAAGTTCTTGATGAGCATCTTCTTTACAATGAGAACACATGAACTTGAGTGTCTCAAAACTGAGCTTTGCACATGATTTCATTGGTTACTTATTATTTATTTTTAACCTTTGTGTAGGATTTAAATTTATTATGAGGTACTTTACAAAATTCTGTCTTTGCATTTCTACTGGTGTAAACAAAACATATACATACAGATACATATGTCCATACACATATATACTTGGACATGGATCTCCATGTTGGATGGAGCTTGACAGTGCAGTGCTTATTGTCCTTGTAGTTGCTGGGACTGGTAGAGCGGCAGCCAGGGGGTCAGTTTTCAAGATGCTCATTTGCAAGGTTGGGGTGGTCATGGCTGTTGAGAACTCAGATTGGGAATGGAGTTTGGCCCCTTTTCCTTTGAACTTCTCCCTGAACTGCTGATGGTTATGCTGACAGTAGTATAGCTTCATGGTTACAGACCAAAAGTCCAGGAGAACGCGAGGAGAGGCTGACATTTCATGAATCTTTGACCAGAGACAGACTCAAAGAGCGTTAGCTTGTGGTTAAGCACCTTTAGGGCCAGAATATAAAGTAAGGGACATAAAACACCACCTTTTACTGATAGGTGTGTCAAAACATTTAAAATGCAACTTAAAAGCCACTAAACTCCATAGTTTGTTCTTAAAACTACTGACAATATAATCACGAATCATTTAGACAATACTTTCAATACTTAATTATGAATTTTCCTTTAAAATATGACGTTCCCCCTTATCATTCATCATCACTCTAGTCAATATTCATGTACTTATCTCATAATTAAACTCATTATTCTTGTTTATTTGTGTATGGGTGTGAGGGGCCCAGACATTCCATGATGGTTGGGTCCTCAGGTTTTACCTCAGGTCATCATGCGGAACAGCCAGCTCCTTTACTTTCTGAGTCATCTTGTCAGTTCTGCATAATATATTTTTAGTAAAATAGCTAGCCAAAGATCTAGATGTCAGAAGAAAAATCCCATCTTCAGTCACCTACCTCTGAAAGTTCTAGTGGAAATCGATGAAAAATAATTTGAATTAAGGAAAAATCCCCTCACATCTGAGGACTTCTCCATGGGACATCAATGTAGCATCAAAAGGGAAGCCAAGCATGCAGGAAGAGATATATCTCTGATGAGATGTAATATAAATCCGCGATGCCCGGGGACTCATCATTCTTACCAGTGTCATTGTTGGCGGGCAGCAAGCACCATGTTGAAAGGAGTCATGGAGAGGAGGCAGCATTGGAATGCTCTTTTGGGGTTGTCATCAGGACATCTGGGCCCCATCAGCATAGTTAGAGTGTATGAAGGAAATCTTCTCCAGTGTCCTGCATAGAAAACTATTCATCATGGAAAAAGCTTTCCCTCATTTTCCCACTTGGTTGCTTCCTGTCCTATGACCAAAGCATGTGGTGTTGTCTTCAGTGAAAAGTTCTTTCTATTGAGCTCTAATGGCAACAAAGAGCAATGAGGATCATCAAAACCCCAAGTCATGCTACAGGTCCACAGCTAGCCACTCTGCTCCTTAGATCACATGACTCAGCACATATAATGGAGACTTGGACTGTTAGCAGAGGTAGGTAATGTTTGTACTTGTGGGTGAATCACAAGACCTCTACCATTAAGAAATGGAATCCTATCACGCTCTGTGTACAACTCACCTTTCCTGAGAGGCAGTTCTTTGTCTACTATTGGACAGCAAGCCGGTTCCAGTGTATCCTGAGATAATCATTATGAACTAGGCATTTTTTATCTACGAAGCAATAACACTGAATATGTGTGACAGCACCCTGTCATAGCAGAACGTAGTTATATATTTGATTTTCAGAAGTAGGTCCTGAAGGCAGAAATAAATTACATGAAAAAGTGGTCCAAAATTCTATGGTCTTCGCTGTAGCTGTGTCCCCTTTGGTCTCTAAGGCTGCACCTGTGGCTCCATGAGATGCTTCCTATGATCAGCTGACAGGGGGTTTATAGATGGTCTTACACAATACACAGGCATTAACCACAAGGGTGCAGCTGTGGCTATCCAGCTTCTTCCTAGAACTTACCTGAAGGACAACAGTGAAGGAAAATCCTTCCTGGGCAGAAAGTCAAGCAGAACATCTGGTTGTTTAGTTTTCTTGGAAGGAGAAAGGACCAGACATGTAATTATATGCTGATTAATGGGCTGTGGCCAGTGGTTTAGCCAGATGGTCAGGGATTTGGAAGGAACATCTCTGAAAACATAATAGGCAAGATGTGGGTATGTTAGACTTCTCTAATTTGTAAATGAAGTTTTTTTGGTTAAATATGAATGCTCACTACAGAAAAGGTCTAATAGGAGGTGATTTTTAATAATTAAGTGGCAGGTAGGCTTGTTCTACCTTGTTGAATGGTTGTCAGTCCTCCTTCCCTTCTAGACATCCTTGTCATTGCCCTCTGGGCTGGAAACAAAGTGGCTGTCATGGCAGGATGGAGTTAGGTATGCGTTCAGCAAAACACGTGTTCATTTTCCAGGAGCAAACTGACTTATACCTATTGCTCAGCGTCCAATATGCTAACAGCGAAGACCAACGCCAGGTTCTTGACAACTCGTCATCCACTGAAGTGATCCACCAGCTCCCTGAGGATGGTCTGTTACTGCGGACTGCTTCCAACACTGGAGAGGACCTTCTGTATGGGGACTGGTCTTCCCTGCATACAATGTGTGCACCAAAGTCAGCATCTGTGGATTTAGAAAATGCCTTCTTTAGCACCATGCTAGTCTACAATAACATTGTTACCCATCAAGCAGGCCGCATTCTAGACAGTGAAATATGGTAAAAGGTTTGTGATCATGGTCTTCACCAGTCCTGCCATGATTTTTTTCCTACCTTGAGCCAGTTGACTAGATAGAATTGTGGAAAGGCCTTTGAAGACTCCCTGTATCAGTGAGATGGGTATACCATGCAGGGCAGTTGCCCTCAGAAGTTGGTTACTACCTGATGTATAGTGCTATTTTCCCAGAGTCAAGATTAACAGTTCAAGAATTCAGAAGTGAAAATGTAGTATCATTAATGATCTCCTAATGACTTAGTAACAAAAGTTTCGCTTTATAGTTCCATGACTTTCTTTTCTATTGATCATGAGGTCATTTTACCATAGGGTAAAATGCTTTTTGCCAGGACACCTACCAACAAGATTTCATTAAGATTGCTGCTATGTCATTTTGGGCTCCTAACCCAGTGGTCCAAAGGGGACTTTTGGTTGGGGTTACGAATTTTAACTGCCAAAAGGAAATTACATCATAGGAAGTAAGGAAGAGTATGTCTGGAATACAGGCTGATCGCCTATGCATCTCTCTGTTACTCTATTTTGTAAATGGGGCAAAAGGAATAGAGTGGGTAACAGGAAAAGGCACATAACAGTATCAACTAGGGCCATGAGCTAGCACAAGCAAGAGGACTTCCTGCAATATCTTTGGCAATGCAAGGGATAAAACCCAGGACGGTGTGCATGTTAGGTAAGTGATATTGTGCTGATCTACACCTGTAGACCATGAGGATTGGAATTCTATTGTTCTTCCTCATTTTGCTATCAATGTATGCATATATGTAGTGCCTTTTTTATTTTATTACCTCCCTATCATCATTAATTCTGAGATATTGATTTTATATCATAGCATTAAGTATTCTTAAATCTACCACTTAATATTTAAGTTATAATATATTAAAAATACCAACACCACTCACGAACCTTGTTTCTTCAGAGACATGGGTCAGTGTGATTTAGTAGTTTATACATTCATTGCATTGTGTTAGGAGGCGGTCTAGCCTTGTTAAGAGTTATAGATTAGTGTACTTTAAACAATGTGCCTTGGTATAAAGTAGAAGGGGGTGTCTGTAGTGACTGCTGTGTCGTGGATGTGAAATGACTTCCTCAGGCTCCTTGTTTGAGCACTTGACACTTAGCTGGTAATGCTTTGGGAAGTTTGCTGACACTTTCAAATTTAAGGCCTGGTTCATGAATGTAAGCCCCAAGGAGAAGCCTTGAGGGTTATAGTCCTTCTCAGACATACTTTTGCTTGGCTCTCTGCTATACTTCCTGGTCCCACAAGATGTGAACAAACCATACTGAAAAATCCTGTCACTACATAGAGTCATTTTAGCCACCACATTACTGTGACACATGGTTGTTATCAGTGATAAGAAAAATCACAAGTGATAGCTGATTGTCTATGTCCAGCTGACTGGGCCATAGAATGCTTAGATGTGTGCACAACCAATCTGGGTGTTTAGATGAAAAGCTTTCGCCTGAGATTTAGGTTAATGAACACTTGAGTGAAGTTGAGTGCTCTCCATAAAGCAGGTGTACCTCATTCAATCTATTAATGAGCTCAGTAGCAGATAACATAGACATCCCCCAAAGAGTGAATTTTGCCAGCTGGTGGTCTTGAATGTGACTTCGCATTGGCTTTCCCAGTGTCTCTTTTTGGGGGACCTCACTCTTTAGGGGTTCCAGCCCACAAGTCCTCAGACTTGGAGTAGAGTCTGGGCTGTTCCCTTGATTATTACATGATGTCTGCGGAGGTTGGACATGTCATATTCTATAATCATGTGAACCACTTCTTTTAGTCATTATAGAAACTTCATTTGGTTCTTTTCTTCGGTACACTCCAGTAGACCTTCTAAACTCTCTACTAAGGCAGCAATAGTGGGGGAGGAGACAGTAAGAGTTTTACTCCTGGTTAAATGTATATCACAGCATTCTTTATGTTGCAAAGACAAAAAGAAGGCTGTTTTTATAGCTTCACAAGTACAGCCCATTACATACACTTTCTGAGGCTGATAAATCCTTCATCATCATGTGGCATATTCTCCTATGCTCAGTTCATAATTGGAGCCATCTGCATCCATCGGTCAGCATTATGTAAAGGAGAAATACATTTCTCATATCTTCATGATAGGAGCAGTGATGGATTGAGGTGCCCAAGTTGGCATCAGACCCCTCCCTCTGAAGCCAGAAGACAGGGTGCTACCTTTCTTATATTTCCATTTCAGATAGATGTCTCTCAGCTCCCTGAGAAACTCATTAAGTCGCATAGTCGACGGCAGTTTATTTAGGGTTTAAGAAGATTTACATACATTTCAGAGGGACATGGGAAGAATTTCCAATAAGTTTATTAAATAAAAGGATCTAAAGCAAAAACGTAGCTGTCTCCTCTGCTGTTTGAAGCCAGGAAAGCAAATTCTTTTTTCTCTCGATTTGAATTTTCCTTTAGAGTTTTTCCTCCTCGTTTTTAAGGCTTCGTTCTTGGTCATAGGGAGAATGGATCCCCTCACTTCACAGCTTCCATTCATTCTGGAGCTTTTCCCTTTATGTAATGTGTTTATTCTCTTTTGTGGACATTGGGCTAATTTGCAGTATTTTGGTATTTTGGTTGCTGAAAGCAACCTTCTGTTGTAAATGTAAAAGGAAGAACTTAAAGTTATTACCACACAAGTGGAATAACGTGATAGAGGAGACATTTTATAACGATGACAATTTGTTTTCCTTACTTTTAACTAATTTCCCTTCTGCTAAAAACAAATGTTGCTTATATTTGGCAATATTTGCTAAGGTTTGAGCTTGGAATTGCTGTCAGTCTGATTTGTGTAAAAAGTACCTCTTTTGATTTTTTTATTTCTAGCATGCTTTCATTTGTTTATTAGATATTCATGTTTTTTTTTGCTCTTTCAATCGTTTCTCTTTTATTTTTGTATTGTAAGAATTGTTTATATATTCTGTTTTGTATTATCTTAGTTATAAAACATGTTCAAGGCTGAGCATTTGGTTTTACATATCCTTTAATTTAAAAAAAATAAAAAAGCTAAGCAATGACCAGCTTAAATAGAGAGTCATCCCGTGGGCAAGCATCAATCTCTGACACTATCAATCATTCTCTGTTATGCTTGCAGACGGGAGTCTAGCCTGGCTCTTCTCTGAGAGGCTTCACCCAGAAACTTACTCAGACAGAGGCAGACACCTACAGGCAAACAGTGGATGGAGGTTGGAAACTCTTATGGAAGAGATGGGGGAAGGAGGAGGGCCCAAAAGGGATAGAAACTTCACTGGAAGACCAACAAAGTCAACTAACTTGGACCCTTGGGGCTCTCAGAGACTGAACCAACTAAAGATCATTCACAGGCTGGACCTCGTCCTCCCTGAACTTATGTAGGAGATGCCTAGCTCGGTCTTTGTGTGGGTCCTGAACATTTGGAGCAGGAGTTTTCCCTAAAGTTGTTGTCTGTCTGTAGAATCTGCTCCCCTAACTCAATTGTCTTCTCTCTCCTCAGTGGGAGAAGAATGCTTAGCTCTGCAGAGACTTGATGGGCCAGGGTGGGTGGATACCCAGGGGAAGCCTCTACTCTCGAAGAGGAGAAGGTGATGGAGGATGGGGAAGGGACTTTGGAAGAGGGAATTGGGAGGGGAATAGTGATGGGAATGTAAAGTGAATAAAATTTTTTTCCAAAAATTTTCTTACTTATTTTAATTGTTATTTGTATTTATGTATGTTTATTATTTATTTGTTTATTTTATTTCTTTATATGACTTGTGGTGTGTGTGTTTGTGTGCATGCATACTTGAATGTATACGTGTGTAATGTATGTGTGCATGTATGTGTATGCACCCACACATGCTACAGCATGGGTGTGGTGGCCAGAAGACCCCTTTCAGGGGTCAGCTCTCTCCTTCCATCACATGAAGCCTGAGACTGAACTGAAATCCTCAGTCGTGGGATCAAGCACCTCTGCTTGAGCCTTCTTGCTGTACCATTTTTGCAGTTTCTTTCTTTTTTTTAAATGCATCTTTGGATGATTAAACCAAGGAGTCCAGTTTATGTATGTTTTTCTATCACAATTTGTGTTTGAAAAAGCCTTCTTAATCACAAGGCATTGAAGACAATAACATATGCTTAAAATATAATTTTCTTCATATTTCTCTTTAATCTCATAGACATGATTGTCATGTAATGGCCTTCTCACTTCTTTGTTTTTGAAGTATGTTTAAACATTTATTCCTACCTGTGGTTTCATAAATCTGTTCTCTTACATCACTGATGGTTTTCATTGCCTGTCCTGTTGTGTGTCCAGTTTACATTTATGCAAGAGACTGCTTCACCCAGTTTGACTTCATACTGTATCTGTTATGAGTCAGTGACCTGACATTTGACAAAATGTACTTCTTCTTTGATTACAGTAAATTGAATCTTGCTCTCGATTCTCTTTGATTTTTCTCTTTTTTAATCTTTTGAACTTTCATGACTTGCTAAAGAATCTTACCCATGTCTTTAAGTTTCAAATTTTTGCAGCTATGTTTGTAGTTTGTGGCTTTTCTGCTTTTTTATTAAAGCTGCTTGAACATTTCCATGTTTTATCATCGGAAGAAAATTCTTAGATACTGTTTTGTATGAATTTTTCCACACTTATTTATTTACTCATCTATCTATCTATCTATCTATCTATCTATCTATCTATCTATCTATCATGTATATATCTATCTATCTTTCTATCTATCTATCTTCTATCTATCTATCTATCATCTATCTATCTATCTATCTATCATCTATCTATCTATCTTTCTATCTATTATCTACCTATTTATCTATTATCTATGTATTTATTGTGTGTGTAGGCATGCATGTGACATGTGTAAGCACACATGGGCTATGGCATGCATCAGATGGTTGGAGGACAACTTGCAGGAATTCATTATTTCCTTCTCTCGAGAGTCCTGGTGACTAAAGGTTGGTTATCAGGTATGACAGCAGATGCCTTCATTGGGTGAGCCATCTTGCCATCATGAGATAGTCAGTAGCTGTTGCCCATGCTTTATCTTTGTTCTTTTTATTTCGAGTAATGGTTGGGCAGAGAAGTCTTCTCATTCTATTCACTGAAGTTAAAAAATTAACCCCTTTTCCATGCTGTGTTGTCTAATTTCTCTGCAGGCCTTTTATTCAGCTTTTTTCTGGTTTTGTTTCTTGCACTGATTTTCTCATCCAGCAAGTTTTGAGCTTCAATATCTCCACTTGTTTTTATAACCTTTGGCTTTGAAGACCTTGGCTCTTTGATAAGTGTCCTTGGTCATTTTCAATATTCTCTTGATCCCTTCCTGTCTCAGACTTGATGTTTAGTCTTTAAACGTTGGTTTCCTTGGCTAACTTATATACTATGCATTTTAGTGTTAGAATCCTTTAAGAACTAAATATGTTGTTTGGAATTTTCTACTGCTGTTTCATTGAAGATTGCTTATTTTTTTCCATGCATTTGATAATTACTGGGGGCTAATAAGTGACTGTGGAAATTACGTGGGAGTTTAGTACAAGTCATATTTTCCCGGAGAGGTCATGTTGTCATGGGAACCTCCCATCATCCTTGAACAGTGTGGTGTTCAGCCCCAGATGCATATGGTAATAGTACGGTGCTTTGATTTTTAAGGAAGAGGCTGTTTTTGTTTGTTGTATCTCTGCCATCCTGGAACAGAAGGCTGGCCCACACAGGTGTTCCATTAGTTCTCGGCTTCTTGTATGCAGGACTGAGTTGTATGCTATGCTCATGTTCTTGGGGTCCTATATCCAGCAATTTCTCTCTTGGCAACCCTCACAACCTTATCCTGTATCCAGCATCACAAGACATTAGGTCTCCGTAGATTGAGTTCCTGTGACTGGCATTTGCCCAACAGATATTGCCAACTTCATCTCTTTTCAGCCAAATTTTAATTTTTTTTGAAATATTATCACTGTCATCATCATTAATTTTGCCTTTGGTAACCTTTTCTAATGTTTTCTACATTAACATAATGTTAAAAATATGAGGTTTGGGAAGTCAAACTAGTTAGTGCTTGCTTTTTAAAAAACACTATATATTGGTGATGGACATGTGGAATATTATTTTCCAAATGCCATAAATAAAAGTTTAACATAGTCTCAGAAATACTAGTACCCAATATTTCAATTAGTTTGCACTTCCAAGGGAAAATGAAATAAATGGTGTGAGAAGTTCAAATGAAATATACTCACGTTTTGATGGAGAAAGGTGCATGATGCGATAAATATTTCTAGCACGTTATACTTTAGTGATAGCTTCTGTAGGATAGAAGAAATTGATTTATTAACTCATTTTCTAAGTGTGGTGGTTCCATTACGTTTTGAACTTTTAGTTGTAAAAACTTATGTGTGTGTCTGTCTGTAGGTCTATGCCCACGAAGCTAGAAGTGGCACTTGATTCCGTTGAGCTTGAGTTCCAGGATGCTGTGAGCTGCCCGACCTGGGTGCTCTGAACTGAGCCCATGTCCTCAGCAAGAGCATAATGCATGCCTAACTTCAGAAGCATTCCTCCTGTTTTAAAAGCCATACATTATGACCAAATCTACTTACAGGGGTCACAGAGAAAAATCTCTGCTTTAGATATTCTAGCCCAACGTTCTCATCAATGTTTCTCTTCTAAAACTCTCTGTGTGACTGTACCTAAATTGTGACACTTAGATCTGATATAACTTCAGCATTTGCTGAATGAATTCATAGTTAGACTATTGTGATTTCATTTTAGTTAAAAACTAAGACCACTCTAGTAGTGGAAATGACATGTTTTCTATAAGTCTTATTACGTATTTAATACTCAAGGGAAGTTAAAAAGATTTTCCAGTGACATTTCTTCCTAACGCCAAGGATTCCAGTAGTCTCCTATTCTTCTGTCCAAATTGTCCTTCTGGCAATTGTTAGAATATTTTCCTTTTAATTTTTTCTTTGAGACAGGGTTTCTCTGTGTAGCCTTGGATTTCCTGAAACTCACTCTATTCCATAGACCAGGCTAGCCTTGAACTCACAGAGATCTGTCTATCTAGGCCTCCTTAGGGCTGAGATTAAAGATGTTCATCCCCAATTGTGCTGCTTAGAATATTTCTTACAGAAAATAGATGTCAGTATATGGTCCCTTTTCACTAAAGAAGCTCCAGTTAATTACTGTTTTCACTATTTGTTTGATATCCTCTTCTGTCTTGCTGTTCAGCTGGAATCAACTGATCAAAATCAGAATCTAAATCCTTTTGCTTCCATTAAGCCAGCTCATGGAATTTATGGAAGCCTGTTTTTTTTTTAAATAGTTCATTCTGTGTAAAGGAAGGGGGGTTACAGATGAAGTAGCACCAACTCTCATCTTTCTGATGACATTCAGTCAAGTGGGCTGAGGGAGGAAGGAAAGGAAGGGAAAGATTATGTGAAAAAAGCAGATGATAACATAAAGGGCTATAACAGATGCACAGGATGTCATCCTTCCTCTTAGTTTTCAAAAACACTTTATGTGTCTCAAACGACATTATTATTGTATGACTTTAATACACTTCTAAGATAGCAAACGTTTTGAAGGGCAAGTCTCAATGGTTGTGTTTGTGATGTCTGTTTGATCCTGCAACATATTTAGCAGAGTAGCTTGCCCAGAAAATGCATGAATGCACAGGGGAGAAAACAAGAAGAATAGCAAGAGATGGTATAAACCACTTAAATGCCATCAACCAGATGTTTTTTGCTTCTGCTCTGGAGTTTTGTATTTAACCCACAGTGACCTGGAACATCCGTATGAATCATCTCTGATTGGAATATTTTCTCAGAGGAAATAGCTCAAGGGAGGGAAAGCTTTTGGTGAGATTTCAGTCCATCATGGTGAGTAGGTTGAGGAGAGCACAGCCCCTTCCACAGTGGATGTATCAGAAGGCAGCTGTTTCTTCACAGGATGACCAGTAAGAAAGAGCATACAAGTCAGACCAGAACTGGTTTCAGCCATCCAAAGCTCACTCTCATGGAATATTTCTGCCAGCCAGGTCCTTCAGCTCCATAATCCAAAAGTTCCTTTTCTCCAAACTCCACCAGCATCTGAGAAGTAAATGTTCAAATATGACCCTGTGGAGGGCTTTTCAGACTCATCCCATAGCAGAATGTGTTTTAATCATTCAGCCACTGAAGGAGCTGACCAGGAGGATGTTCAAAAAGTCACTCAAGTTACATAGTTAGTCCTATAGCTCCCAGAGGTGGGTACAAGAGGCTCGCAGGAAATACAGAATGAAGCCATAATGAATTGACTTTATGTTGCTTACCAAAGAAAGAATTTAAACACAATAGTCATGGGGGATGCTACATCTAATGCTAACACACTTCTCTTTGTTTTTTAGACTGTATCCTGGATGGCGACTACAAAATTCTGTTTGCATTAAAAGACTCTTTTCAAGTCTAGTAGGAAGCCCTTTAATGTCCTTACCTTCAGACATAAAAGATTGACATATTTTACCTCCAGCAGTTTCTGGTTTTGTTGTCTTGTTTTTTTTTTCCAAGCTGGGTAGTCCTCAAAGGACAGAAACTTCATTGGTATGCTAGCTATTTCTGATGTTTTACAGGGAAACTTCCCCAATGCTCGGAATATGAATACATTTTACCTGCAATGCATAACAACCACTTTTTAGCTTGCATATTAATAGAATGTGCTGACTGAATGTCATTTGGAAATGTGGACTTCTCTCTCCTCCTTTTTGACATGGTCCCTTCTACCTTCAGGCTTTGAAGTAATCACAGCTCACTGGAGTTAGAAGGGACTTTAGTATCATCACATGGTCCAAGGGAACTTCGGTTTACAGAAGCTTTGACTCTATGCTCTGGGAAAAAATGAAGGAGAATAAAAATGAGGATAGTTCTGCTTAGAGATAAAACTGTCACACACGAAGTAATCAAACAGGCGATTATAGGAAGGCATTCGATACTGCAGTGGATGGAAAGTCACGTACACCATTCCCTTCATTCCAGTCAGCTGCTATCCTAGAGAGCAACGGGGCATGAGTCGCTAACTACAGTGTCCTTTTTGGTGGCCTATGCATGTGACAGAGGCTAGGGCATGTGGGGTTGCAGAGGAGCAGAGGTGAGAGAGCGTGCTGACTGCCATCTTTGGGGAAGCTACTTATTTATTTATTTATTCATTTGATACGTTTCTGCTTGTACATTATCCAGGATGATGGAGCAGAATTCAGATTTAATGACGACTTTGTGCTCTGAGGTTTGGGTGAATCAACAATTGAGACCATAATCTAGTGAAAATGGCACAAAATGGCTTTTTAATCTTTTTTCTCTTTTATTGAAAACAGATTTTTTTCATATAATACGTTCTGATTATATTTTCCTCTCCCCTCCTCCTCCCAGGTCCTCCCCTCCTCCCCTCCTCCCTCTTTCCCCTCTTCCCCTCCTCCCCTCCTCCATGGATCCACTCCCTTTCTGACTCTCATTCAGGGGGGTGCGGAGCAGGGTAAATAGATTAAAATAAACACGTGGATTTGCTAAATAGGCATTTGTGAGGAGAATAACTGAGTTAAATGATGAGTCTGTTTTTTTTTCATTGGCACAGAGTGGGCCAGGGAGGTGGGATGTTTTAGCTAATGACCAATGTGCTGAAAGAACTTCTGAGAATACTCCCAGAAGGGTGAAATAGAAGGAACAGGGTTGAAAGGACAGTTTTTACTGTAG
This sequence comes from Rattus rattus, assembly GCF_011064425.1. Classification (NCBI taxonomy): domain Eukaryota; kingdom Metazoa; phylum Chordata; class Mammalia; order Rodentia; family Muridae; genus Rattus; species Rattus rattus. Next base: position 8,408,243 of record NC_046167.1, on the reverse strand, counting down.
ACTCAAGACTGCTGAGAATGAAGAAATTATTCTAGCACAGGAAATAAATAAAAGTCCATGTGGTTCAACACACCTTTGTAGTAGCAATCCGCTTTTAACACTAACTGTTATAAAAGGGCCATGTATGGAGACCAATTGTGGGCCATGAGATTCCGAACTATGAAGGAGTCTTCCAGGAGCATTGCCTCAGTAGACTCTATCCCCTGCCTAAGGTGAGGAGGATCTAAGGTGCATTTTATGTCCTACGGGAGACACTGTATGGGAAGCCACTGGTCACAGTTCAAAGGACATTTACTTCTGCCTCATTCACAGTTCATTTTTAAACAATGGGTTTTAGACTGCAGATTGGAATAAGAATCTTATTCTTCAGGAGCTGTTGGGATTTTTCTGAGGCATGTTATCTCCAAGTTAGCATGCTTTTAATTCATATTCATGTTTTTGTATGCAAATTCTTTGCCAATATGTCAAATCACTCCTTCAGGATATTCTGGGTACTTTCATTCCTAACAGCTCTGGAGGTTCCCTTGAGACTGCAAAAGACCCTCGAGGTGGAGGGAGGGTCCTTGTTATTTCTCTAGGATGCAAACATGAGAAGTTTATCATGGATTACAGAAATGTACTGGTGACTAACACAGTGGAAGGACAGTTATCACTTGAGTGACAAATGGCTTATAGCAGATTTTTTATAATTATCTGTGTAAGTTTTAGGGCAGTTGCATGTGTGGAAATTGAGGCTGCGAATGTTAGCTCAAGGTATTCCAACTTCTTTGTTCCACTTCCTAGGATCTGTTTTTAACCTCGTAAAACAAATGGATCAAAGAAATCAATAATCTGCCTAGACAGACCCAAGACTCCTGATTAAGGGATTTCCTTCTAAGGAAGGAACTAGTCCTTAACCTTAAATGACCCCTTGCAATTTTGCCTTCAGTTTTAAACATTTGGCTCCAACATACCTCAGTTCCCCAGTCATTCTTCACCACTCTCTTCCTCCTTTGAGGGCATTAACATGAAGAATTGTAACATTTTAGACTTTAGTGCAGCATATATAAGATATTAACTCACTGTACAGAGTTATCCCTCAGAACCAAAAGTGGATTGTTGTCCTCCTGTAAAAACCAGATTCTGAGCATAAGTCAGTAAGGCATAAAAATACCTTTCATACTGGTTAGAGAGAGGACCATACAGCCTTGTTTTGAATTCCCCTTGTAACGAAAATAGAAATTTCACATGAAGTTCAGAGCCTTCAGTATCCCGCAAATGACAGAAGAGAATGTCCTTGAATTCCTTGTAGCAAGAACCCACTCAGGTGATACGAACATTAATTTCTAGATAGAATAGAACATACACAAAGGAAGAAGTGATGGTTTCTGCATCATAATTCTGAAGAAGATATGGGAGAAACAGCTGATGATGATTATAGCCACTGTTGCTATTGGACAGTCTGTTTATATCAGCACCCAGCAGTACTGGCCATTTTTCTGTGTGACTGGAGCTAGTGATTCCTGGGATCTTTACTAACTGGCATGCAGCCTTCCGGGAACTCTATCTCTGCCTACTGACTGACCCCAGGGGTAACCTCTTATTTCATCCTGCCTACCATTGCTCTCAGTAACACGGATTCTCCTATGTACTGCGTGCACATTGTCACCACATGCACCAGCAAGGGAACTTACTCCTTAGGCTTGATGTGGTGCCTAGTTTGGATATGGTTGGTAGGTTTGATACGGCTGGCCAGGAAGCTGTATGGCGCCATCTCCTGTAAGCATCCTTGGAAAGCCACGCCCAATTTCTGCATGTACAGACATCCTAAATGCGTGGAGAAGGAAGCAAAGCCATTGCTGAAAAGTCTGTGACCAAGGAGGATGTCAGCGCAAAGGGATCGTGCTAGCTCCTGAGTTCATGGCTGCTCCATCTGGAGGCTGAACTGATCCGAACAAGGCTGTGCAGGCCCTCTCTTTGCATATCACCTTTTTCCTGACTGAAGAGTGGGGTCCCCGGCTTCCCATTGAGAACTGCCTGGTGGCTTCCATTTTCAGGCCAATGAATGGGCAAGAACAATAGTGAGTTGTCACAAGCCGTTGTATAGACATTGATGCAAAGCGGGAAGAATGTGGATAAAGCAGAGGTTAATAGAAAAGATGTAGTATTGTGTAGATCCCCCATAGATCCTCATGTTCTTGTGGTGACCCTTAGATTCCTTACAACATCTAATACAATGTCAATATTCTGTAAACAGCTACACTGTGCTGTGAGAGAGGTCTGTGCATATTTAGTACAGATTCAGCCTTTTACTTTTCTTCTTCAAATAGATTCTTTATGCACATGGCTGTCAAACCTGTGGATGGTTTTGTAGTAACCATTTTGTTATCCCTATAAAGACACACACACACACACACACACACACACACACACACACACACACACACACACACACACACACACACATCTTTAAGGACTAAACATTCTTCTACTGATCCTCACAAGCCTTTTGTCCCCAGACATTCCTCCCCAACTCCCTATTCTCACTCTGCTTCCCAGCTGCTACACTGTCAATTCTTATCTGGATTTTGCCCTACCCCATAGTTAGTGAAACCCGTTTCTAAGAAAATTCTGAGAAATTGAGCAATAAACAATTCCTGGAACCCAATTTAATGGAGCTTGCTTTTTGCATAACAGATTTTCTGGAGATATTGTAGAGACATATGCAGCTTGGAGCTTAGCTTATCTGTTTGGCATTGAAGTGATGTCTTAGGAACACATTAGGCAATTAGAGATTATGTGACTTTATCCCTCAATAACCATATTAAAAAAATAGCAAAGCAGTTTCCTTCTGAAAAGCTAGCTCTGAAATTTAGCTGTCTCTCGGCAGAATTGCAAGGTGAAACTGTGAAATAATGAGAATGTGGGACTTTGCCTTGGTAACTGGGTTAAGGCGGTCATCACAGGATTGCGTTAGGTGTAACAGAGGGAAGTTGGCGACTTTTCTTTCTCTTTTCTCTTCTGTCTTGTTACATGATGCTTTCCATCATATGATGTAGCAAGATAGCTTTAGACCAGAAATTTCACCAGATGTTCCCCTTCACCTTTGGCATTCTTAGCCTCTACACTCTGAGGCACATATTTATCGTTTATAATTTTTCTAAAGTATGTTGTTATAGCAGCACTAGATAGACTAAGATAGAGATCCATTACCATCATGCTTTGAGAAGTATCATGCTTTGAGCATATATATGATGTGGCCAATCATGTCTGAGGGGAAAATCACATGGTGTAACTATAGTCCAACTTGAAAATTACTGAAACCAAAGTTTAGTATAGGTAACTTCTGAGACCACAGATCATAATGTCAGAACCCAGTTTTGAAATTCAAGTATACTCATTTCTAAAGCCTGGCATTCTAACCTCTATAGAGCATATTTGTGCAACCGTACCTTAAAAACAGAATGACAACAACAACAACAACAATAATGGACATAGCTAGCAATTCTCACCAAAGGCACAATCTGTCCACTAAATTGTTATGTAAGCAAGTGTTATCATTTATAGCACAATTTCTTATTTGAACACAAATTATAGTTCTCTCATGGGCTCTCCTGGATTTTTCTTTTTATTTTTTGTCTTAAAAGACAAATGTGAATGCTACTTATTTCTTCATACAAAAGGGACAGAAAGCCCTTTACTGGACTTAAAAGCCTGTTGATTTGTGCTTCCCTTTCACCTTCAGAGGTGAATCTGAAGGTTTAAGCACATCTCTTTTGTTGTCTTGAAAGCACGAGATAACGTAGCTTACTTAAATTTGAAGAAGATCTTCAAGATGGCTTGTGAGTGAATTTGTCTGAATGGCTTCTTGTTCTGCATAATTATTACTGAAAGATCATTTTCCCGCTGCTCTCTATCAACGCCACCACGAAGCAGTTTACCAGCTCGTTCTTTTACCATTTATTTATGCTGCTACCAAGACTGAGGGAATCCATCACCAGAGGCTTTCCTGGTAGAGAGGACTACACCTGTGAGCTCTGTCTGTCTGTCAAATCTTCAGGCTCCAAAGGGCACATTTAAACAACGCCCCTGCTGCTTCCCAATGATAACTGGAAAACCCTGTGCCATCTGCTAAGGAGGCAGCTCACTACACTTTACAGCATAATATTTTTTTTTTTGGAAAGTGTGTTTTAGTCACATCATTCTGTCCTATTTTTTCTGCATGTTATGTCATTGTCATTGAAGTTCAGCACAATCACCATAATGCTAATAGTTTGCAGCCAGCATTCCAGGGACAGGCTTGCACCAAAGGCTTTTGAGCACCAGTGGTGGGCATTTTAAATGGGTAAGAAGGAAAATGCTGACACGAGTCCAGTATATGGAGGGCTTACCCAGTTTGGGAGTCAATTAATCTCAAAGCCCCTTTTTATTATAGCTTTTTTATTAATGGATCATTTTACTCATGTTATACATAATTCACAATATATCACACCGGTAATACTTTCGTGCCTCTCAAATTTATGTGTGGCAAAGCCACATTTTTTACTATTCTTACAGAGTCAAAATCAATGAAAAATTTTGGTTTTGTGTAGAAAGCTCAAGTCGGATGTATAGGTGACATTTTTCAATGAACATGTTTCATGCACTTTATTTAATTTCTATGAGGGGGAAGGAGAAAGAGAAACACTTATGTTTATAGTTTTCATCAACCATAAACATAAACATAAACACACACACACACGCACACTCACTCACACACACTCACTCAGACAGAGCAACCCCTCCCTCACACTATTAATGTTTCACCCTAGGAAATATTTCATATAAGCACAATACAAGCCTAGAGATGAGGTAAAATTAAGAAGTAGATATTTAGACTCCTAAACCAATATGATGTTTGTCATACTGTGCACAGTAGTCAGAAAAACAAACAAACCAACCAAAAACCTAATTGATTTTAAGGACTTCCTAAGATCATGAGGCAAATTCTATTAAATGATTAGTTTCAAAAACTGCAAAACTTTTAAGGCAAAGGACATGTGGTTGTTTTGGGAAAGATTTACCAATTACAACAGATAGAGGCCCTTATATCAAAATATACAAAATATACAAAGAGCACCAGTGGAAGGGAAAGCCCTATCCCCTAAGACTGAACCCCAGTGAACTAGACTTCAGGGGGGGGGTGGGGAGGGAACACCCATAAGGAAGGGAGGGGGGGGGGGATGTTTCGGAAACCGAAAGGAATAACACTTGAAATGTATATAAGAAATACTCAAGTTAATTAAAAAAAAATTTAAAAAATATCCCTTTTAATTTTTGAGGTTATAATAATTACATATTTTCCCCCTTCCCTTTCTTCTCTCCAAACTCTCTCATATAGATCTCCCTTGCTCACGTTCAAACACATACTCTCTTTCTTCATTAATTGTTGCTACATATTTATGCATATGTATATATACATACATATATATACACATACACACACATATTCTTAAATATATAAATGCAACTTGCTAAGTCTGTATAATGTTACTTGGATCTACGATTTCAGGACTGACCATTTGATATTGGATGACCAATTGGGATGCTCTGCCTCTTCTTATGGAAACTATATTTCCCGATCTCAGCATTTCTCTGTTGTCCATTATTAATTCTTGGTTGGGATTGAGGCCTCATGGACTTTTCCTCTTTCTACTTTAATGAAGCAAATTTTCTTGTCAAGGAAGAAACTGAACACAGCCCACATCTTCAGACTCACATCTTGAATATTTAAAAAATCTGGCAAATATTTTAAGGAAAATAATTTTTTCTGGCAAGAACATTATCCTCCATGTAGGGTAATTCAATTTTAATGTCATGTATACATGTAATATGTATGTATGTCTGCATGAATGCATGGCATGTATGTACAAACATGCACGCATATGCGTTTGTAACATAATAAGTTTCTTACAAACGTCTTTGGTCTTAGGTATGCTTCCCCAGCCTCTCCTCCCTACCTACCCACTTCCTTCGCTTCCTTGTTCCCTGTGTTGCTTTTTAGTGTGTACAGGAAGCAAACCGACCTTTTTGAAGCATTGACAACTGTGCATACTTTGACTCATAGAGAAATACTTGACCTACCTCCCCACCTCATTTCTATCTAGCATCAGACCCCGGAGATACCTGTGAGCACATTGCTATTGCTTCAGGTCTCTTCTGCTGTCAATCTGCAACACAATTTCCCTTATGACTACTGAAAACCGTTCTAATTACATTCTCCACTTCTGAAACCATGTCAAGGTAAGCCTGGACAGGTGTAGATAAACTAGATCTTGGTTGGCTGCAGAAATTAGCTCCTGTTTTATAGGGTTGGGGGCAGATCTAGATATTTTTAGCTTTCCTCAGAATGTGTCCACTCACATAGCTCCTTAAATTTTTTTTCTTGGATTTTAAAATTTTCATCTTGCCTATTTATGATCCACTAATTTCTAGTTCCTTGTCAATGTGGCTTGAGTCATTTACCTATCTTTTTTGTACTTACTGTAGCAGGAGCATTGGGGTTTCTGCAAATTAGAATCTCAGACCCGGATTTCAAGTTTGGGTTGGTTAGCTATCGTTCCCACTCCATCTTTTACATCCCATTAGCTTTTTAGTGATGTAGTCATTCTCCTTTCACTTAGATATTACAACACACATTCATATTCTTGTTGCTTAGGAAACACAAGATATTTCTGCTCCCTACCTTTGCACAAATTGCCACCAAAATTTAATGTCATAAGTCAATACTTTTTGTTTTCTTACATTTCTGTGGTGACTATGGCTTACTTGTCAATTATCCAATAGCCTCTTATGTAAAGCTCTGGATAGATAATGAGTACAATTAATACTTTTCAAAGACTCAGGCTAAACATTGATTTTTCTTCAACAATAATATTTTCTTAATATTTTTATTCATTTTTCTTTTCTTTTTTAAATGCTTTCTTAAATCATCTTTGATTGTCTCATTGTGAGGAATGGTAATTAAAGGGATTTTTCTTTGGATTGTTTATAATTGACAAATAAAAATTACACAAATTTGTAGTTTATGACATTATCTATTCATACATTATGAAGAATAATCACCACATTCATCACGTAGCACAAGGCTGATTATTTATTAGTAAATTTGAGCAAATAATATATTATTGTTAACTACAGCCACCATGCTGTACAGAAGATCTTCAGAATTAGTAATAACTGAAGGTTTGCTCTCCTTGACCATCATCTCCCCACTCTCTGAGCCATTTCCGTTTGATATAAACATTTTTGGTGGCTCTCTCATGGATTCCCCTCTTCCGAAGTTGATTTGATCTCACGATGATTGGTTATTCAAAAGAAAAAACAGAAAATCATTGTATTGTGTAGCTATAGAAATGAAATTTTATGGAAACTTCTGGCATTCTCCTGGACTTCATGGTGGTTTACTCCTCAGTTGCCTTCTTCCAGGGTGCAACTGATATAACATTCCAGATGGGAAGGTCATGGAAAAGCTTGTAGCTTAACAGCCCCTTTCACTTGACCTTGGTCTCTGAGTTTTGGCTATCTAGCCCCATGGGCCTTTATAAAGTTCTGTTCAACAAGTTTGCTTCTTACAATTTTCCTTCTCCGGAACCACCGAGTATCTCCAGGAAGAAGTGACCTCATGTACTAGGTCCCTCTTTGGATAACTTTCCCTTCAAGTCTCAGCTATGCAATATGTTATTGGTTCATTGTCCTTTTTGTGTATTAGTCTATATTTTACTGTTGTTAATGACACAATACCATGAACCCATTATGTGATCTGTAAAAAGCTACAAATAATACATTGTTTATTTTGGTTCAGAGTTCTGGACCAAGGTTAAGGGGCTGCATGTGAGACTGGATTTCTTGCTGGAAGATCCCTGTTATGGCACCACATGGCATCACATGGGCACAGATATAGAGCCTACCTCTGTCTCTCCTGGTTTATGGTTCTCTTACCAGTCATAATTATCTTACTTAATTACATTCTGAGGACCTGTAGTCTAATTTTCCGTCCTCATAATGTCTCACATGGGGGATTAAAGTAAAAAATAGGTTTTGAATAAGAAGAAGCAATTTGGATCATAAAAGCTGATGATACACGTCTTTGAGAAATGTGTATATGACTTCTAATTTCCCTTACTCAGGAAAATTTCGATTGTCAGTAGATGAAGTAAAATTCCCACTTGTCTCGTTGTTTGGCATACAATACTGAACTAACAAATCTAAATTAGTAATTTTTCTCAACCTAACTTAATATCATCAGCCATTTAATGAGATGCATGGACTTTTCATGTTGCGAAAAGTTAGGACCTAGGTGTAGGGGCTGGGGTACAATGACAAATAACTATACAATTTCTACTTCTAATTTTGTTCTGAAACTGTCCTAAATTTGTTCCAAAATCTTACCTTTAATATATATATATATATATATATATATATATATATATATATTCTCAAAGATACATTTATTCTGATGTAGGGCTTACATTAGCAAGACAGCATAGTTTTAAAGCTGAGAGAATCATGTGGAAATATTTCAGGTAAGTCCTGGAAAATCAATATATCTCCATAGATGTTCCCTATGTGTCTCTCTGCCTGTAATTACTAAGTCCTTGATGTTGTGCCCTCTACTTCCCTGTACTGTAATATGTTGTGCTAGAATCATACACTTAGGCGTGTGTCCAAGATGCTTATAAATGTGTGCACGGGGCAGGTGCAATTTCAAGGACAGTGACCATTTTCATTTATCTTTTATCCTCAGTCCCTAAATATGGTCATTCCATAGTCAGTACTCAATATGTGCACATTGATCTGGCCTAAAATGGAGCACAAGTTGAAGATTTGAGATAAGTTTATTTTCAACGGATATACCTAACCCTAACCATATATATATATATCCAAAAGCAACTGAAGGAGGAAAGGTTTATCTGGCTTATACTTCCAAGTCACAGACCATAACAGAGGGAGACTGAGGCAGGCACTCAAGCAGGAACCTGGAAGCAGGAACTTGAGCAGAAATCATAGAGGAATTCTGCTTACTCTCTTGTCCCCATGTGCATATTCACCAATATTCCTTAAACATCTCATGATTGGATTATCTGCTTAGAGGGTCAAACTGCCCACAGTGGCCTGGGCCCTCCAGTATTAATCATTAATCAATGAAATGTCTTGCAGACTCACCCACAGGCCAACCTGGTTGCGATATTTTCTTAATTGAAGTACTTTCTTCCAAAGATGACTGTGCTTTGTGTCAACTTGACCAAAAACTAAAAAGCACAAGTATTGGTTTTGAATATTTTCTTCAACTAAAATTATGAATTATCTAGTGGTAACACGTAAATCAGGGTTTGCTTTAATATGAAATTATTACAATAGTCATCAGGTAAAAAGAAGATAAGAATCATGTAACTGGACTTTTGGTTACTTTATTGGGTACTTTTATCTACTATCCTTCTCCATACTTCAACCACTACCTATCCCCCAAATACTAGGTGGCAGAGAAAGAAGATTAGAGGGGGAAATGACACCGAGTTCCTTGAGGCAAGTCCAATTTCTTCTATTTAACAAACAGCAACCAACAGCATCCAGCCACCCACCAGCCACCTACTATCATACATATATGATTGCTGCCTTTGCTGTATTTTTTAGGTGATCACCAAGACAGAAGTTGAGCCCACACTCATCAAGAGATAATGATGCAAGGGCATGGTTAATAAGATCCCCTCTGGAGTTCTGCTATATTTGGAAATTTATTGAGCACCAAGATGGACAAGAAAGGGATACTTAAAGGAGATCAAGGAAGCTGTTGAGGATGATACTTATATTCACTATCTTGACTGTAGTGATTGCAATATTAACTGCATGACTGAAAATACATGTTCCAGCTTTGTTAAGCATCCTAGTTAATAGGAAAGTTGCCTAGGATTCAGGAATTCTAGGTTTAATTCTCATTATCACGAACACTAGGCACTGTGGCACACACCTATAATCTCAGAATTTAGTAGGTAGACACAGGTGGACCTTGGCTACAAAATGAGTTTATGGCCAGCACATGATACTTAGACTGTCTTACATAACAAAATAGAAATGGAAAACACATTAAATCATAGTCATCCTTTAGTACTCATCAGAGGTAGATGTAGGACTCTTTATGTCTCCCTAAATTTAGGGATGCCTCACAGTCTTACATAAAATCATGTACTGTTTGATCATGACCTAAAATCTTCTTATATTTTGTACGTTTTGTAAATCATCTCCACGTTCTTCATAAAATCCAGTTCAAGGTAGCTGACATGTAAATAGTCATTATGCCACATTGCTCATGTAATAATGGTAAGGGGAAAATCTTCATATATTCCAATGTAATTTTTCTCTCCAAATATTTTTAATATATGGTTGGTCAAATATTTACAAATGATACTCCTAGATATGGAGGAACAATTATAGATAGTCAAACTGTAAAATTTATTGTATGTCAATGGTCTACTGACAAAACTATCTTTTAAAATGGAATTATAATTCATTATGTAGCCAGACTAAAATTGATGGTAAGAGAGAAGCAAGTAGAAATATCATTTCTTAGAATTGATATTTCCTTAGTGTGGGCTTCTTGCAGGGAGCCCACCAATACACCTTTCATTCTTCCCGTGTGAACGTATGCTAATGCTGCTGCTATTGCCAGCTTTATGTAAACAAATACAATTGCACGAAACGTTGATGCAGCTGACATCAATTTAAATGTTATACAATTATGAGCTGTAGTTTATGTCTTCTCAGGAATAACAAAGAAAAATGCAGCTCATGTGTTTTTCAACTGGCAAGTTAATTCCTTGCATAAAGCATGGACAGAATAAGAAAATAATCTGTCACATTTGTGAAACTGGAGACGTAGCTGCTAGACAGGTACATTATTTTAATGATACAGTGCAAGTTCTTTTACAGTTTTTCATGATAATGGAATTATGCAAATTTGCTTTATGACATGGACAAACAATGTATAATGATAGAAATATGGATATTAAACTGAATTGCTATTATGTTTCCTATGATGTTCAAATGGATATGGAAGATCTATCGTCTAAAGTCCAGAAATAGACAAGACAGTCATGTATTACTTTATGATAAAAATAAATTCTGGTAGATTAATATAGTCTATACATAAGGAGAAGGGATACATGAAAATTTTCTTCTCTTTCTTCTCTTCTCCCTCCTTCTTCCTTCTTCTCTCCCTTCTCTTGGGATTGAGTCTAGGGCCTTGAATATGCAATGTGTGTCCTATACCCTCTACCATTGAGGTACATCTGCAGCCCTCAAAGACCTTACATTCATAATGAGAAAATGATGGAGAAATTGTTGAATAGTAGCAGTATAGTAAGAAAGAATGACAAGACTGAGGAGATGGCACAGTGGTTAAGAGCATCAGTTTCTCTTCCAGAGGACCTAGGTCACTTCCTCGTTTTCTTCTTGCGTTTCGGCGTCTTTCAATGTCCTGCCTTGCATACTGTTTATTTATTTTTGGACAGTTATATAAAAATTTATTTTATTCATAATGAAGTTGTTGGTAAACATTTTTATTGAATATTCTTTATTTATTATTCAAATGTTATTCCTTTTCCTGGTGTCCTGTCCATAAGCCCCCTATTCCCTCTTCCTCTCCTTCTTCTATAAAGATGTTTCCCTTCCATCCATTTCCCCCTTCCAACCCTCCAACATTCCCTTACACTGGGGGTCCAATCTTGGCAGGACCAAGGACTTCTCCTTTCTTTGGTGCCCAACAAGGGCATCTTCTGCTACATATGATGCTGGAGCCATGGGTCTGTCCATGTATAGTCTTTGGGTAGTGGTTTAGTCCCTGGATGCTCTCGTTGGTTGGCATTGTTGTTCTTATGGGGTTGCAAGCCCCTTCAGCTCTTTCAATCCTTTCTCTAATTAATCCAACAGGGGTCCAATTCACAGTTCAATGGTTTGCTGCTAGCATTTGCCTCTGTGTTTGAAGTGCTCTCTGACTGTGTCTCTTAGGAGACATTTATATCCAGTTCCTGTCAACATGCCCTTTTTAGCTTCATCAATCTTATCTAGTTTTGATGGCTGTATATATATATGGGCTGCATGTGGGTCAGGTTGTGAATGGCCATTCCTTCAGTCTCTACTCCAAACTTTGCCTCCATATCCCCTCCTATGTTCCCCCTTTTTAAAAAGGAGTGAAGCATCCACATTTTGGTCATTTTTTCTTCTTGAGCTTCCTGTGATCTGTGAATTGTATCTTGGGTAACTCAAGCTTTTGGGCTAATATCCACTTATGAGTGAGTGCATACCATGTGTGTTTTTCTGTGATTGGATTACCTCACTCAGGATGATATTTTCTAGTTCATTCATTTGCCTATGAATTTCAAGAAGTCATTGCTTTTGGTAGCTGAGTAGTACTTCATTGTATAAATGCACCACATTTTCTGTATCCATTCCTTTGTTGAAGGACATGACAGTTCTTTCCAGCTTCTGGCTATTATAGATAAGGCTGCTATGAATATAGAGAAGCATATGTTTTTTGTGGTATGTTGGAGCATCTTTTGGGTATATGCCCTGGAGAGGTATAGCTGGGTCCTCAGGGAGTGCAATGTCTAATTTTCTGAGGAAACTTCAGACTGATTTCCACAGTGGTTATACCATTTTGCAATCCCACCAACAATGGAGGAATGTTTCTTTTTCTCCAAATCGTTGCCAGCATCTGTTGTCACCTGAGTATTTTATCTTAGCCGTTCTGACTGGTGTGAGGTAGAATCTCAGGGCTGTTTTGATTTTCATTTCTCTGATGACTAAGGATGTTGAGCATTTCTTTATGTACTTCTCAGCCATTTGATATTCCTCAGCTGTGAATTCTTTGTTTAGTTCTGTACCCCATTTGGCTCTCTGGAGTCTAACTTTTTGAGTTTTTTGTATATTTTGGATATTAGTCCTCTATCAGATGTAGGATTGGTAAAGATCATTTCCCAATCTGTTGGTTGCCATTTTGTCCTATTCCACTGATCTACCTGCCTGTTTCTGTGCCAATACCATACAGTTTTTATCATGATTTCTCTGTAATACTGCTTGAGGTCAGGGATGGTGATTCCCCCAGAATTTCTTTTATTGTTGAGTATATTTTTCACTATCCTGAGTTTTTTGTTATGCCAATGAATTTGCAAATTGCTCTTTCTAACTCTGTGAAGAATTGAGTTGGAATTTTGATGGGGATTTTATTGAATCTGTGAATCGCTTTTGGCAAAATGGCCATTTTTACTATATTAATCCTGCCAATCCATGAGCATTGGAGGTCTTTCCATCTTCTGTGATCTTCTCAATTTCTTCCTTCAGAGAATTGGAGTTCTTGTCATACATATCTTTCACTTGCAAAACAGGCTTCAACAGATACAAGAAGATGGAAATAATCCCATGCATTCTATCAGATCACCATAGACTAAGGCAATATACAGCAAAGCAGTAGATAACATTAAACTAAATGGAGAGAAACTTGAAAAAAATCCCACTAGACAAAGCTATCCACCCTCTCCCTACTTATTCAATATAGTCCTCGAAGTCCTAGCCAGAGCAACAAAAGGAGGTCAAAGGGATATAAATTGGAAAGGAAGAAGACAAAATATCACTATTTGCAGATGATATGATAGTATACTTAAGTGACCCCAAAAGTTCCACCAGAGAAGTACTAAGCCTAATAAACAACTTCAGCAAAATGGCTGGGTATAAAATTAACTCAAACAAATCAGGCCTTCCTCTACTCAAAACCTGGGATAAACAGGCTGAAAAAGAAAGGGAGATGACACCATTCACAATAGTAGCTAATAATATTTCCTTATTCATTTATTCTTGAATTCAGAATTAATCTTTTTAACTTTCTCTCCAGTTCATATTTTAATGCCTCTTTATTTATTTATTTAGTTACATCCCTATTGCAGCCTCTCCTTGCTCTCCTCCCATCCTCATCCTCACACTTCTTTCCATAGCTTTAATTTTCAAAGCCTACTTTTAATAATAATTTTAATAATAGTTCTTCGACACTTTAACCTCGCTTCTAACCCATCACCCTCCAGAGGCAGTGGAGAGAAAGCATATGCGAGCAGTGGACCTGTTTAGAAATTGTTCTTTGCTGAACCCTAGTGAACTAGACTGTTGGGAGAGGGCAGCAAAGTGGGGAGGGTTGGGAGGAGACACCCATAAGGAAGGGGAGGATGGGGGATGTTTGAAACAAAATTTCCCAGGAAACCAGGAAACGGAATAACATTCTTGGGAAATGTATATAAAGTTCTAAATACTCAAAGTTAATAATAAAAAAAAAAAAAACCAAAAAAAAAAAAAAAAAACTATACAATTGGAGAGAATACTTACAGACATATACCCAAAGAGGTCTAATATCAAAGATAGATAAGGGTCTTAGAAAGTACTAAAAATTGTAATGATATTAATAATAACCTTTTTTCAAAATGTTAATATATCATAGACAAATATTTATTTAATCTCAAAGCAATACAAATTGAGCATTGTGGTTTAGGATCTTTAATCCTCGTGAGAACAGTTTGTGAGTTTTGAGCCCAGCCTGGTCCCACTGGGCTCATTCGACCCAGTGAGACCGTGTCTCAAAATAAACTAACAAAATAAGTAAAAAAAAAAAAAAAAAAAAAAAAAAAAATTGTTCTTTGGAACAAATTTTATACAACTTGTCAGGAAATCAGCAGTTCAGTTCTCAGGTCAGCAGTGGCAGCTCAATTCATTGGCAAACACTTCATGGCTATACCATCAATCCAGTTCAGTAGAGTCAGGAGAGCAAACAAGTATCAGCTGCAGTGACTTGACCTAGCAGAGACAGCCAGTCCTCTGTTGGATAACACAAACCACCTGAAGAAACCTGGGCCAACAGGGATGCCAGAAGTTCTCAGCTGTGCCTCTCTCAAACAAAGCAAAGATCAGCAAAGACACAAGGCTAAACAGCATTGTACAGCTTGCTCTACAGGCAAGACTGTAGAGTCCTATTTATATTTTCTTCAAACATCACATGTCCTCCAAGGGTCTTGCCTCAACATGTTAGTCTCTTAGCAAAACTCCATGTAAGTCTGTCTTAGCTGACATCATCTGCTATATCAGGAGAAGTGGCAAGACCGTAGCACACCACCAGAAGTTTTTGGTGCATTTCTCTCTATAGATTCCTGGAAAATGCAGCTCAACTATGCAATGTAAGATGGACCAATACATGTGTATCATTGGTGAAGAATTCTTCATCATGTGTCTTTCACATTCTTGCTTTAGCAGAACATCCTTTTGTCTGTGTCTGCTTCAGTGAAATGTTTCCTTGTGTGTTTGCCCCAGCAAAACACTGTCCAACACAACTGACTTTCCAAAGAACCCATAAGTTTCCACTTCACCCTCCCCACCCTTCCTCCTTTTCTCCTCAGAAAAGCAGAGCACCCCCCCACCCCTTCCTATGGCTACCAACCTGCCCTGGCAATCAAATTTCAGCAGGACTAAGTGCATGGTCTCTCACTGAGGGCAGAGAATGTAGCCCAGCTAAGGGAAGGGAATCCAAAGGCAGGAAGCAGAGTCAGAGACAGCCTTTCCTCCAATTCTTAGGACCAAGCTGTGTGTACTTATGTGTAGGGAGCCTACTCCAACCCAAGCTTGCTCTCTGGTTTATGATTCAGTCTCTGTGAGCCCCTCAACTCTGTGATCCCAGGTTAGTTCATTCAGTAGGTCTACTTGTGCTGTTTTTGACCCTGTTGGTGCTCCCAATCATTACTCTTCTCTTCCATAAGACTCCTCAAGTTCCTCCTAATATTTGGCTGTGGGTCTCTGCATCTGTGTCCATCAGCTGCTGGATAAATAAAGCCTCTCAGAAGTCACTTATAATATGTTCCTGTCTGCAAGCATAACAATATTGTTAATAGTGTCAGGGGTTGGCTTTCTCCCATGGCATGTGCTTCAAGTTGGGCCAGTCATTGGTTGGCTGTTCCCTCAACCTCTGCTCCATCTTTATCCCTGCACATCTTATAGGTCAGTCAAATGTTGGGTTGAAGATGGATTGGTATCTCCCTCCCTCTACCAGAAGACCTGCCTGGCTACAAAAGGTGGCCCATTCAGTCTTCACATCCCCAGTTGCTGGAGTCTCAGCTAGGGTCATTACCATAGACTCCTGGGAGCCTCCCTTATCCCAGACCTCTGGCTAATCCCAAAGATGACCCCCCCACCCTGGCGCAGATTTCTATTATCTCTCTCAATCCTCTGCCCCATCCCCACAACTCATCCCACTCCCATTTCTCTCTACACCCCCTCTCCCATCAAGATCCCTCCTTCCATCTACCTCCTGATGTGTAATTTATTTCCCCTTCGGAGTAAGATTCAAGCATCCTCCCTTGAACACTTATTACTTAGCTTCTTTGGGTCATTGGATTGTAGCATTATATGTCTGTATTACACTTCCATTGTCATGTACCATTGTACATGTTGACCCCTGCATGTGATTTACTTCATCTCGTTCCCATGTCCCTTGCTTCTTCCATTCTTTACCTACTTCCCCTTTGCCAGCCCCTACTAGTTCCTCAAATATCCCCTACATAAAATTTGCATGAGACAATTTTTTTGGGGTGGGTAGCATGTGCCTCATGACAGGAAGGGCATGTAAGTCTCTTTTCTATGTAGCCTAACAGTTAAGAATGGCTTTCATGAAGTGCAGGCTGACAGGAACCAGATGTAGATCTCTCCTGAGAGACACAGCCAGAATACATCAAATACATAGGCAAATGCCAGCAGCAAAGCACTGAACTGAGAATAGGACCCCCGTTGAAGGAATCAGAGAAAGAACTGGAAGAGCTTGAAGGGGCTCGAGACCCCATATGTACAACAATGCCAAGCAACCAGAGCTTCCAGGGACTAAGCCACTAGCCAAAGACTATACATGGAATGACCCTGGCCTCAATAGCATAGGTAGCAATGAGTAGCCTAGTAAGGGCACCAGTGGAAGGGGAAGCCCTTGGTCCTGCCAAGGTTCAACCCCCAGTGAACATGATTGTTGGGGAGGGCGGTAATGGGGAGGATGGGAACACCCAAAGAAGGGGAGGGTTAGGGGGGGATGTTGGCGAAACCGGAAAGGGAATAACAAAATAAGAAAATTGTAATAAAGAAAAAAATGGCTTTCATTTGTTCAAATAGTTGAAGAATAATAAAAATAAGCTAACATTGTGACACCTGAGCATTGAGTGAATGTCAAGCATTGGTGACCATTGACATGTTTAGTTTGCATGCAGCCATACCCATTTATCTATACATGTATGTGGCTGCTCTTACAGCACAGGGGCTGGACTATGAGAGAGGTCATGGTTTCATAAAAACTAAAATATTTACTCTCTGACCTTTTATAGAATCGTCATACTGATCCCTGCATAGAGCAACATTCTGAAATGGATATTTCTGTAGTGACAGAAATGTTGACAATTACACTTTTATTAAAAGAGCAGCTGGTATATTATAGTGATTTTAATTGAAATTTCTATTACTTAAAATAAAATGAAAAATCAGTCTTTTATACACATTATTCACATATGACTGGTGGCTGTGCTGTTGTGTGCGGGAGCATTTAGAAATTGAGGTTTGTTATGCTAGCAGCTCCTTAGTTACATAGCACCCTGAACATAATGGTCTGTGTATGATTAAATGTAATATACTGTTTAATAACTTCCTAATTTATCCTTTTGTTTCTGGCTCACAATAAATGTTTTGGAGAAAGTTATTTTTATTTTATTGGACTTTGGGATTTAGGGCTTTTGTAGTAGTTGAGATAGGTCAGGACCTTAATGTGTCTACATCCACATATTTACCAGCTATAAGTTGAAAATATTCAGAAAATTTCATATTTATTAAATACATACTCACTTAATTTTGTAACTATTTCTTAAGCAGTAGAGTATGATGACCATTTCCATACACATTTAAATCGTATTCTGTATTTTTGTAATCTGGAAATGAATTTAAGTGTGTGGAAGGATGGGTGTAGGTTATGTCAAACACCATGTCACTTTATTTTTTAATCAATGAAATAACATACAATGACATACAGAAACTACCACATCAGAATTGGACAAAACAAACAGAAGGAAAAGGGCCCAAGAGAAGGAGTTAGAAACAGACTCACTCATTTGCACTGTCAGGGTTTATATAAAAGAACACTAAACTGGAAGCCATAATACATGTAAAGAACCTGTAGGATAAAAGGAGAAGAATAGTATACATAGTTAAAATTAAAATACAACAAAAGGGATATAAGACAAAATTTTTAAAAGGGAGAAGTCCTATCATAGCATTAAAAGACAAGGAGCCCCAAAAAGGCCACTGATTTTCTTTTTGCCACCTACTGTTGGGCATTATGCCTAGAGGATCCTGGCAGGTGGAGGGAGGGGGAATGTGGGAGGGAGAGGGGAGAGGGATAAAATAAGGGGGGGGCAGTATCAGGAATTGGAGGTACAGAGGGTCAGAAAATCGAGTAAGAATATGTTATGGGGGGATGAGGAGATGGGAATATTTTAGTAGAGAAGGGGAGATAAAATCTGTAGAGATTACCTCCAGTACATAGGCATGGCTTCCGGTCAAGAGATGGGTCTATCCACACATCTCAAAGTTTTTAACTCAGAAATGTTCCTATCCAAGGGAGGAGCAGGGACAAAAAAAAAAAAAATGGAGTAGAGACTGAAAGAAGGGCCATCTTGTCAGCAGACACCAAACCCAGCACTGTTGCAATTGCCAAGAGGCACTTGCTGACAGGAAGGTCCTTGGGAGGAGCTTGGTGTGGTTGCTACTTGGGAGGTTCAGCCCACACCTGACCAATGCAAACAGACGTGGATGTTCTCACAGCTAACCATCAGACTGAGCTCAGGGACCCCAGCTGGGGAGCTGAGGTAAGGACTGGAGGAGTGGAGGAGGATTGCAACCCCATAGGAGGTACAATGTCTGCTGTCTGGACCACCCAGTGCTCCCAGGGACTAGACCACCAACCAAGAAGTGTTCTTCCCAGGGAAGAATTCATGGCTCCAGATACATATGTAGCAGAGGATGCCTTGTCTGACAGCAATGGGAGGGGAGGCCCTCGGTTCTGTGGAGGTTTGATGCTCCAGGATTCTGGAGGGGTGGGGAGGGAGAAAATAGGTGGGGAGGGGAACTCCTCATAAAGGCAAAGGGGAGGGAGGAGAGGGAGGTTATGGGATGGGGGAGCTTGTGGAGGGGTAACTGGGAAGTGGGATATCATTTGAGATGTAAACAAATGGAATGATTATTTGAAATAAGAGTAGTTTGTTTTTGCAATGAGACTCCCTTGGAGGAAACTGTATTTTCATTTGCAAGTGTTTATTGTAATCTCAATTGGGGATTGCTTCTGGGTTAGGGATGGGGCATGTGTAAACTTCTTTTAGTTCTAGAACTCCATCTGCTGCTCAGTATGAATACAGCCTCAGTCTTTGTGGATTCATATGAGCTTTGCTAATGTTGATATAGAGGGCCTTGTTTCCTTGTTCTCCTCCATCGCCTGTGGTTCTTACATTCTTTCCATCTCTTCTTCAGGGTTCCCTTAGCCCTGAGGGGAGGGATTTGATGGAGACATCCCCTTTGAGGCTGAGTGTTCCAAATTTTCTCATTCTCTGGATAATATCTCTGTATTTATTCTCTATTTCTGACGATGCCTGAGCAAAATGTTGATCTATGACTATAGCAAAATTTCATAGGGGATTGTTTTCTTACTATTAAAAAGAACAGTAAAGTAGTATTTGGTATGACCCTAAGTCCTTGGGCTATCTAGTCTCAGGTACTTGGCTGCCCATGCTCTGTCCAGTATGGTTTTGATCTCATGGAGTGGGCTTTACATCAAATCACTGATTAGTTTGTTACTCCCACAAGCTTTGTTCAACCATTGCACTAGCCTATCTTCCAGAATGGACACTATGGTAGATCAAACTGTTGTGGCTGGGTTCTTGTTTATCTTTCACCTGTGATAGGGAGTAGAGTACAAAAGAGCACTGCACGTAATAGCATGCACAGTCCTAAGATGTACTTCCTGTACTGAAGTTGCTAGAACAGGGGTGGGAAGACTCAATGTAGGCACTAACTGTGCTTGCCCATGTTCAAGGTGTTGTGTAGGTGTTGTCTTCAGTAATGGGTCCTCGCCATCATTCGTGTAGAGCAAACTATAGTATTGGCTATAGCTTGGGTTGTTTGGGGATTCTTATCAGATCCATTTGGTCAACAACTCAATTAGATATAACCCAGTTGCAGGTACTAGAAGCATCATTTGGTGACAAGAGATATCCAGTTTGGGCTATCTCCTACATTATTTAGCAAGTCATTTAAATTCCTTTCACACACACACACACACACACATATATATATTATATATATAACATATATAATATTATATCATATTATAAATTATATACCACATGTTATACACTATATAAAATATATATCATATATATTATATTGCCTATCATTTATGACCTATGATTTATAATGATATATTTATTTATTCAAATATATTCCATATATATGTGAAAACTTTCTAATGTATTAGATTTCACTTTTGTTATTATACAGGCTTTAGGAATCCAGTATAACATGACTGGATTTGTTAGAATGAATAATAGGATGATCATGACTCTTAGTATAAGCCAGAGACAACACAGTGTCTAATTTTTTGCTCTTATAACTAAAGTTACTATACATATAAATTCCAGTGGTCTAACTTTTATTGTTGGAAAGAATGATATAATTAAAATGAAGTGGTAAGTCATTTTTATAGACTGTGATGGATAATCTTGGTCATTAACTTTACACCTCACAAGACAGATCCCTAATTCAAGGCATTGTCTCCATTGCATCGGTCTGTGGAGACATGTTTTTGATTGTTAATTGATGTACAGGGTCCAGTCCACTGTGAGTGGTACCATTCCTAAACAGGTGGGTCTTGACTGTAAAAGAAAGGTAGCTAAATATAAGCGTGAAGGAAAGTCATTTAATGGCATTCCTTCTTAGTCTCTGCTTCAGTTTCTGCCTCTGAAGGATCAGGAAAAATTCAGACCCCCTAACAAACAGAGTAGAGCCAAAAATGTAGGTCAGCCATTTGAGTGACTCTACTCCAGGAACCAGCTGACCACAGAATGAATAATTACATCAGCTGGTTCAACAACTCTCTCCCAGGAACTAGCTGACCATAAAATTAGATTAAAATCTTAAAAAACAATCTTGAGAACAGGGAGTTTCCCCTTGTGATTTTTCACTGGTATTCTTGACATTTTCCAATGACGCCATCCCTACCCCCTTGAGTTGTGGTTTCTTCCTTTAAATACCCCTAGCTACTCGGGGTCAAACTCTTCTACCCCTGCTTGGGATACGAGTCTCAACCTCAGTGCACTGTGGTTCCTATCATAAACCTTTGTGATTACAGCAAGTATGGTCTCACGTGAGTTCTTGGGGGGTCATGCCATCCCAAGACTTGAGTAAGGGTCTCCCCTTTCTGGGGGGGGGGGTCTTTCACCTCCAGGTTTGTGTCTTGAATTCCTGCTCTAGCTTGATTGGAGGTATATTGTGGCCTGGAAGTTCAATCTGAAATAAATCCTTTCTTCCAAAAGTTGTTTTCAGCCATGAAGTTTATCAAATCAAGTAGTGAATTGTTGGGCCCTACCTTGGGATGTTTTCCTTCCCTCTCACTGAGCCTTTTAGCTTGCTATAGCAAGAAGTTGTTTTCACCCTTGGTAGCTGCTCTGGGCACCTGATTTGGGGCCGGGACTTTCCATGGCACCCTCCCACCCACTCCCCCACCGAGCATTCCAGCTTGTTGCTGTTAAGAAGTTGTTTATGCCCCTGATTGGGCCCAGGACTTTCTACCACACAGATTTTCCTGTTTTCCTGGTTGGGGATTTTCACGTGCCTTGTTGTTTTTCCACGGCTTTTGCCTCAGGTATATAAGAAGATTTCAGTAAAGCCTTGGTGACACTCTCTGAAAACGGGTGACCCGTGTACGTGTTTTCCTTCAATACCACAGACCTATGTCCGATATTCACACATTGGCAGCACAGGCGCAATCATCTGGAGGTTCCACTGAGATTAGGAAAGAGAGGACAACTTGACAGGATTGTTCC
The DNA here is from genome assembly GCF_011064425.1 of Rattus rattus. NCBI lineage: Eukaryota > Metazoa > Chordata > Mammalia > Rodentia > Muridae > Rattus > Rattus rattus. Next base: position 8,386,083 of record NC_046167.1, on the reverse strand, counting down.
AAAAGGCCAGCCATCAAGGAAGCGGAACGTATTGGGAACAAGTGGCGACCACTGGGCAAAACTGAAAGTAAGTAGCCTACAAAGGTTTTTGTCTTAGCTATGTGAACGACAAGTTCCTCATTATTGGTCATAGATCAGCTTGTATGTTTAATCAAACAGCAAGTTACTGGTATTAAGGTAAAGACAGCCCACGATTTTGATAAAACTATATAGAACAAATCAGTCCTTGGTTTATAGCTAATGGTGGTTTGAGTATTCCAGATTGAAACAGGTTAAAATGGACAAGGTAATAATGTAAAAATGTTTTTGTGTATGTGTTCTTTTAGAGTTATGCTAAAATCTAGAGAAGTGAAGTCAATTCTCATAGATGCTTTTAGTCTTTGGACCCTGACTAGAGACAGTTTACACCCTAGACAAGAGAGAGAATGGGGTTGAGAAAAACAGTCCTCCCGGACTCTCCACAGAAGCTTTGGCGAGAGAAGGAAAATGAGCTTAAGCTTTGTAAGAGCTCTCCAAGGGAGAGAAGGAAGGTAGGAGATGGTCCTGCCTCCTTGCTGGTATTGGAGAAGTGCTTATTTCTGGTTCTGGGTCCTTTAGGTAGGATATCTGGGTCCCTTTCGTGGGACACCATTTAGTTTTTTCCCCATGTGTCTATTGTCTGTCCTTGGTGCACCAAGCTGTCCATGTATGTCAATTTATGTCTGGCCTATGCTTCTCATTGCTTGAATGTTTTGTGTTTCATGTTTTAAAAAATGGTTAAAACTTTAAATGCTGGTTGATTCACCCCTTGATGTAGTTTTAACTTCTTTCAAGAGAGGAACAAATAAATAAAAAGCAGTTTCAATTGACTTTTGGAGCCCTGCATCTGTAGCCAGGACCTTAGGTCGGCTGGGAAAGCTCTCCAGGGGGCTGGCTAAATGTTTACACTAGCTGATCCTAAAGGAGCTTCACAGCTTCTATGGTAATGGATGTTTCTCTTATAAAAATCTTTGACTGTGATTATTGGACTCAACAGGTGACAAGGTGCTTCTCTTAAAATTAGAGTTAGAAAAGGTAAAAATGGTGTTTGATCTAAATATTTAAGATATGTGTACTCACTTCAATTTTTGTTTCTGAT